>NW_009928738.1:0-12798 GCF_000696875.1 Nestor notabilis
AAAGCGACCCTCAAAGCCTCCAGAAGCAAGGAGGACCTTCCTCTCCCCCTACACTGAATGCAAGAGGGATTCCCGCCTTCGCCAGGCACTCGGTGCAATAGGGATTTCACTGCCCACGGTCTTCTACAATCAATGGGGTAACGCCCTCCCCAAGCACTAAGTGCAATGAAGATCCCTCTCCCTAAGCACTGGGTGCAGTGAGAACACCTTCCACACAAGGCTCTAGAAATGACGGGGATCCTCCTCTTCCACCACACCCCATCTATTGAGGATTCGATTGCCTCAAAGTTTCGAGGAATAAGATCGAAGAATAAGATCCCTGCCCAGACTCTAGGTGCAGTGGATACTCCTTTCCAAATATAGGTGCAATGCAGGTACCACACAATCCTTCAGAAGCAACATGGATCCCTTCACCAACACTCCTTCCCACCAGGCATTAGGGGCAATGTGAGCACCATTGTCCATAAACTTTCACGAGCAACAAGTTTCCCACACTGTGGAAAAAGTGCCTGTGAACCTCCTACAAGCCTTGAGAAGACAAGGGGAACCCTCCCTATGTGCAATGTGAACCATCTATCAGTCCTCCAGAAGCAAGGGAACACACACACCCCCCACATCCCCCCCCCAGCCCTAGATGTAATGTTACTAGAAGCAGTGAGGACCTTCACCTCCAAGGTAATGAGGAGCAAGTCTCCAGTCTTCCTGAGTAGCCAGCAAAAGGGTTCCAGCCTGTTGGTCACCATACTCATCAACACAGCTTCCCTAAAATCTCCTAGGCTGTGGGGCATCCCTTTTGCTATTCCCCAGCTGGAATGGGAAGCCCTTTCTTCCTCAGCACCAAGCTTTGTAGGACTTAGCAACATGTACACCCTCCTGGCCAGGCAACCCAATAGCAGCCTCTGTGGCAGTTCCTTGTGCATTTCATTTCTGAATCAGGAGACATTTTTCTTGCTCCTCTCACCTATGGATACTTGCCAGGCTGGATCCCTATGCAAGCAAAGGCAAAACAAGGTCGCCCTGTATCTTCTTGCCATATTCACACTGACACACTTACCCAAGGGGCTTCTGGTCCTCTGCTCTATTGCCCTAGGTGCTGGTGGTGATAAGGGAATTGGAGTCTTGCAGATTTGGGCGTCCGACCCTCTTGAGGCCCATAAATTTCCGGGTCTAACAGAGAGTAAGTACTCCCTGCCTTTTACATCCAGCCAGGCCTCTCCATACAATGGGTGCAGCTGTAGTATTATTGTGACTGTCGGCACCAGGCCAAGCCCTGTTCTTCCCAGTGCCAGCAATGAGCCTAATAAGATTCTTTTTTTTCCTTTGCTCCATCCCATCCATCCAGAGGACAGCTACCTACGCTGTGGATCACAGTCTGTACCTGGCCACAGCTGCAGCTGGGACTGTTCCCTCCAGCTGTGTCCTGAGGCACACAAGCCTTAGTCACAGTTCTAGAGCAGGAGCAGACATGACCTGTGCCTTCTCAGCCCATCTGCAGGATTTCCACAGGGAGCAGTGTCATACACTGCCCATCAGAGGTGATCGACAAAGCCTGCCCTAGTCACTTGCTGCCATTGATTGCCTTTAAGGGACATAGTGCCTTTTCCTCCCTGGAAAACTGCCTTTCTGCCACCCTCCTTGTTTGTTTTTTTAAATCAAAATTGATCGGCATAAAGGTCATGGTGGCAGAGAAGAAAGAGTTCCAATGAATTCTCAGTGTTTGCAAAAGCTTAGTAAGCCTTACTTAGAAGCAGAAGTGCTTGGATATCTTTCTTTAGGGCTTTGCTGAATTATTTTGCTTTTTGTCATTTGCTCAGAAAGGCACAAATCCAACAGCTTCTAAAGCATCTACAAGGAGGCTTACATCCCTAATCCCATGCAGGAATCCCACTTAATACAGAGTGAGTATCCCAGCAAGGAGATGGGCACTTATAAATGCTAGAGGACCTGGAATCCTCCTAACACAGATAAAGTTTTCAAAAAGCAGCATTATTTTCTTTTTTTCTGCTGGTTATTCAACTTCTGAATGCATTTAAATATTTGAGCTTGCCTAGTGTTTTCCTCCCCTGCCAGTCGCACACCAACATTGTTTCCTTTCATTATTAAAAGATAACAAAACCATAACCTGAAGTTGCATGCTTGCAATTAATATGAATGCTTTCATGAAAATGCAACAGGGGGAATAAATACAGCACAATTTTTTATTGCATTTAAACATCCACCTCCAGGACTGGAAACTCACACGCAACAGGATTACATGAATTCATCAGAATTGGTAAAGGAAGCCTGAAGCTGCATGTGCACAGACATAGGACAACTGCCCTGAAACCAGAAAGGTTTTCCAGCGTGCTGCTCCATGGCTTTCTGTTATGATTTATCTCTGCTTATTGTGCTGTCCAGAACCAGAGCCTCATGTTAAAAGCTGTATCGAAACAAAACAAAACAACCCTCAATTGTGACTATCTATGGGTTAAACAAATCATTCCCCCAGTCTCATTTTCAGTGTTTTTCCCTTTATAGCTGATTGCAAAGTCTAACCAAAGCTTTTTGTTGCCTGTGTTGCTTGTAAGTTCATTCCCCTTCAGATCCCTTTATGTTCTTTAAGGGCTGAGCTCATATTGCAGCTTTTCCTTCAGTATGATGTGCCTGGGGACTCTTTTCCCAGTCATCTCCTTTTATAAAACTTGTAGGATCATTCATCAAACTGTCTGGCTTTATGGGTGAAATTGGTCAAAGACTTAAAATAGAGAGATATATATAGACACAGATATACACACACACTCATGAATGTGGATATGGCATATGAAACATAAGCCTTGTTCTTTTAGGGAACAGACTAAGACCCATGAGATCAATACGTAGAGATTCAGTAATGCAGGAGAAGAACATGATAATTCTTATCAGTTGGATGGAGTGAGTCTCCATATGGAATCATGGCATGGATCCAACTGTTCATTGTTTGTCTTGCCCAAATGAATTCCAGATATTGCTTGCAACCATGCCCATACAAGGACGACTCCCCCTTGATTTTTTTGATGCTGTGTTTTTTTCTTTTTTAAGCTCCTTAAAGGACTTACACATATCTGCAACTCTAAGCCTGGGAGTATACCCACTGCTCTCAGTGCAGAAACCATACAGAAAGTATCCTCACAGAAGGAAGGGTATGGTCAGCTCTTAGTGTAACATCAAATGCAATAAGTTCCTTGCTGAAGAGTTTCTACAATACAACTAAGTAACATGATAAACACTTTTAATAATAACTAGAAATATCACACAAGGGGTAAGTACCCAAAGGTTAAAATCAAACTGAATCAGGTGCCAAATTTGTATCTCTGAAATATTGATGACCTCTCAGAGGGATGAGGTATCTTTCAGTTAACAGGAATCAATAGAAAATATCAAATATGTCCCTCTAGGTGATATCCAGAGTCCTGTGAATGTGTTAACAGCAGGGCAATGACAGGGATGACATGGAGAGGGACTTTTTACAAGGACATATAGTGACAGAACAAGGGGTGATGGCTTCAAACTGACAAAGGGTGGGTTTAAATTAGATATAAGGAAAAAATTCTTCCCTGTGAGGGTGGTGAGGCCCTGGCACAGGTTGCCCAGAGAAGCTGTGGCTGCCCCATCCCTGGCAGTGTTCGAGGCAAGGTTGGACGGGGCTTTGAGCAACCCGGTCTAGTGGAAGGTGTCCCTGCCCATGGCACAGGGGGTGAAACTAGATGGGCTTTAAGGTCCTTTCTTACCCAAACCATTCTATGATATGATTCTATGACGTAATTGGACTGGTCATCTGCAAAGTGGGACATCATGAGTCTTAAGCAAAAGGTCAGCTTCTTGTGGCTGAGCTCCAGCTGCTGCATCTGTCCTGAGTATCTTGATCACATTCTGTACCTCCTCTGGAAGCTAAACCTGAACTGAAAAAGCGCTGGGATAAAGAAGAGATGAGTATGTGTCAGTCATAGACATATGGTTCAATGCAGAGAGGTGCTTGGACTTTTTGCTAGACCTTCATGAGATCGAAATACCCAAAGAGCCTGGGTTCAGTTTCTGACCCTAGTCTCAACCTCTACCTAGGTTCTCTCAGTACTCTAAAATGCAGCGTTTACTCCTATCGTTGGCAATCAAATGATGCATGTTTTGGGGAAAGGTGGACAGTCTGGTTCCTCATTTGGGACCTTGGAAAGGTTTTAGCTCTGTCAGGCAGGATTAGAGTGGATTCAGTTTTAAGTATGTATTGGATGTTTTATTCATCCCTTAAGCTAATAAAGTTAAACTCCTTCCAGAGATGTGACAGCTCAAAACAGCCAGAAACTTCTGAAAGTGCTGTACTGCCCTGTCCCCTTTTGACTGCATAAATTTCAGCTCTGTTTCAAAGAGACAGGTGAATTCATCTAGGTATGCTAGAACTGAAAAAGGTCAGACTGGGCAAAGGAATGGGGGGGGTCCCACCTGCTTATTGAAGAGTGAACGAATGCCATGATGACATTTGAAATGAGAATAATGTCTGCAAGGGAGAAAGTTAGCTGGAGGATTCTTATTAATAATGAATGTAATGGCTTCTGAAATAATGGTGGGTCAGAGTTGGTAACAAGCACTGCACAGGATAATAGAAATCACTCCGACAAAGAAAAGGCACATAGTTTCTTCCTTTTCATTAAGCTAGTACTCGCAATTACACTTGAATGAGGAGTACAAGTAGGATGGAGGAGAAAATGGTGATATTAAAGAAAGTTCCATTGTTTGAAACGGTTCCTAATAGTGAAGTCTCTGGGGTATAGTATAAACCTTGAGACTGGGGGGAGAGGAGGAAAATGAGGTGGAAGCATTAGCCCTCAGGCATAAAATAGATTTTCTGTCTTTCTTTACTGTGGAACTCATGTGGACACTGTATTCTCATGGAATAACACAAGGCTTTTCCTTGTGACAGTATGCCCAGCTTAGTGTTTTGCACATCCTATCGTCAAGGCAATGCAATCGCTTCCCAAGAGCCACACAAACCTAAGCTACCATCAAGCCTATGTGGGCTGGTCAAAGTGTTCTGATGGCTGAAGGCACTACTAGATGCTCCCCTTCCCTTAGCCAGCTGGGGGACAGCAAAGCTACCACATCAGGTGATGCCAATATGGGCACCTTCCAGCCAGACTTTCAGGTGCCTTGCTCCAGCTGACAGGCATGCTGAGAAGGACAACTGTCCACCTGGATGCCATTGCTCTGAGGGTATCTCCAAGATCCCTGGCAAAGAAGTTTCAGAAACAAATTCCTTGTCCAAAGGAGCAGGCATGGAGCCTCCTTTCAGCCCAGGACGTTCGCCAGAGGGAAAACAAAGATAATGCATCCCATCAAGGTTTAAAGATCAGGTATCCCATCTGGAGCAAGGGAGAGACAGAAGATCCTATCACGACCACAATTGTCATTAAATCATCGCTCTTACTAGAGGTGTTCTGTCGTTATCTTGTGGAAGGGACTGTAGGCATCAGCGCCTGTCAGATATCTCATCCAAATATCTGTGGCTATTGACTGCAGGACAACACTTTTTCCTTCACTTTTCTCTAGGTGAAAAAGTACCTGGGTCAATTCACTCCCAGCTGGTTCATATCATATGTGATGGGAGGCTAGTTGGACTTGGCAGGAAGAGGCTAAAAAAAGAGAGACATACCAGGATCTACTGCAGAGAGATGATTACAAGGACAGGGGAAACGTGGAGAGATCTGTGCCATGCACTTACCGTATAGCTATCTCTGTATTTCATCTCTCAAGGTGTCTTCCATGGTTTCCTTGGTTATCCAAGAAATTATTCCTGTGCCTCACTGGAAGGATAAGTTACTCCTTTTTGCATGGATCACATGAAGGAGAAGGTGAAACTACTGATTACGCAAATGATGACCCAGATCCCCATTCAGGAAATTCTTAGTTGCACTCGCTTTGGCCCTTTCATATTTATCTAAGCACTGAAACCTCTATAAACCTGTGCCATGGTTGCAATTACTTCAGTGTTATTTTAAAATATGGCTAAATGTATTATCAGAAAACATTTCCTTTTACAAATGGAGGAGGAGCAAAATGTGTCATGAGAGCATCTGCCTAATTTGGTTTCAGATATTCAAGCCACACTGATACCCTCTAAGTAGATCTGACATTTTGACAGTTCCTCGGTATGACTTTATTATTTCCAAATGACTTTCAAGTTACTTCTGTGGAACTAAATCTTGGATTTTCAGATAGCAGAAAAAAATGTCTTATTTAGTCTCTCTCTTTCACTCTTTTATCAGAAATATATTCTTTGTTTTGCATTTAGATTACAGTGTCAACCTGTATTTTACCACACTGGTGCTCAAAGTGGCAATAGACAATCAAATGAAGATTGAGGCCCACACTTTCTGCATCCACCTTTAATCCAATGAGGACACTTAAATCTGACTCATCTTTTTTCTGTTACAGTGCTTTCTGCAGAATGTAGTTTTCAGCGTTGTTTCTTAAACTTGTTTGTTTCCCCACCTCACGGGCAGTGTCTTCCAACAATGCTTACTCTCCAAGGTGTGATTTTTTTTATACCAGCAATCTTAAAGAAGAATAAATAGCACAGCTTGAGGGCCAAACTCTGATCTTTTCAACTTGAAATAATTATATAGGTTACTGTAAAGGCCTCAATAAGAACTCTTATTATAGTACTTTGGGAACATACAGCATACAAATGAGATACTTACTGGTTTGCAAAGAGATTCATGTAACTATTATTCCTTTCCCATTTTACCATTCTTTTTTGGTCTTTCTGATTCAAGTATCTGTTTAGATCTTTGTTTTCTGCAAGATATGTGGTGCAAATAATTTGTTCATCTCTAGCTTTCAATGTCACTTTTTGTGCTATGGCAGTTTTCATTCTGAACTGAGGCTCTGACACCCAATCAAGTGCTGCAGTTTAAATGGGTTAATACGGACAGGACTTCTTTCATGGGCTGAGAAAAATAAATGTATGTGTCTCCATATTTTTGTGCTGAGTTCATATCATAGTCAGATCTAGTGGAGACACCTGGACATCTAGTGAACACAATGAAACGTAAGTACTTTTCTAACACAAATATCTCTTTGGGGTTCACTCTGTGTTCCACTGGCTACATGGAGTAGATCTCCTTTAACTGAGACACCTACCTCACATGGAGACATCTAAATACAGCATGTCTTAATTGTATTGAATCCTGCACTGCATGTCAGCTGAATCATATTTTCATGGGAGGTGAGGCCCTGGCACAGGGTGCCCAGAGAAGCTGTGGCTGCCCCATCCCCGGCAGTGTTCAAGGCCAGGTTGGACAGGGCTTGGAGCAACCTGCTCTAGTGGAAGGTGACCCTGCCCACGGCAGGGGGGGATTGGAACCAGGTGATCTTTAAGGTCCATTCTGTGATTCTATGATTCACAGTTTGCATATTCCCAGCCCATCACAAGTGTCAGGGAATCAGACAAGTTAAGGCACTTTGCCTCTATTTACTGTGAATTGAGTGTATGTGCATGGCAGGTGACTGAAGCCAGAACATGGTAATTCAATTAGGTCTTCACTGATTTCCCTAAATCTCAGTGTGCCATTTTTGACACACTTCATCATTACCTGTGAAAGCTTCCTTGCTGAAGTGCAGTTTCACCAGATGAAGTTTTGAGAGGATCCTTCCTTTGAGCATGCTGCTCTGAATTCTTTGAAGTCTCAATTATTTTAGTAGCTGAGTTGTCAGCAGTTTACGACCCCAGAACTGCCAAGTCACTTTAGGATTTCCTTGTGGGGGATTATCACAGCATCACACTCAGCATGTCAGGAATTTCCTTGCAAAAACTTTTTGCCAATGCAGTGTTTGTTTTATTTCTTGCCATCGTCTGACAACACTGCTCATTTAGCTTTTGTAATGAAATATTTGAAAATCACTTTGCTTTTTTTATTTTCCCCCAGGAACTCTTTGTAAGCTCTCTGGGAGCTCACAGCACAGCAAACAAACAAACAAACAAACAAGCAAAAAAATATAATGATATTTCTTCATATAGTTGCCTGACACTGTCAGCTTCAGTGGAGAGGCCTCTAAAATTTGACTCGGCAGTTGGCAGGTAAATGAATCAGAAGCAGTTTTACAAATGTTCTGTTGTCAGCCACAGCAATAATACTCCAATTCTACACTTTGTAGCCATGTGGATTTCAGTGAAGTAATACTGGAATACTCACAGAACTAGGGTTAGAGAGTGGAAGAATTCAACTGTTGACACAATTTATCTCTTTTAATCTCTAGCCTAATATTACCATGTCATCCTCAAGAAAAGCATCACTCTTTTCCCAGGAATAACTGCCTTCTAATTTGGATTGTGCTTGATGCACTTTTTCCATTGTGGGTGCCTAAAGTTAGCCACATGAAGCCATATTGGGCATGTAAACATATGAATTTGTGTGTAAGTACCAGCCTTACTTCAGCAAGCTAAGTATATGTGCAAAATATATTAGAATTGGATACCCCTATGGGTTTAGACTCTCAGACTGGACACATAGTTATAAAATATATCCTGAAGTTACTGTATGTGACCATAAGAGTTTGCAACATCTGTGTTAGTATATAAATTGCCTGCAAAAATCTTGCTGCCAAAAAACTGATGATAGTCAAATTATTTGCTTATATTCTGTTAGGAGAGAGAAACAAGGGACTTGCACATACTTTTTGTTTTGGTTGTTTTTTTTTTTCCCCTTTTACTTTGTGCCCTTCAATCATCTCAGTTTTGCTAGTTAGTAGAGTCAGCAGCAGTACAATACTCCATTTGGTAAGCAATAGGATCAGAAATAATGCTGGTAAATAGAAATAAATGCAAGCATACAGACTGCATGCTAAGCACAGGTTTCTGTTAATATTTCAGTCTCTGCATAAGACATTCAAAACATATCCAGTGTAGGACACTCAACTTTTAAAAAGGGACATAGGAAATGAAACACTGATTCCTACGAAAATTTTCTGGCTCGACAAACTGCCATCATAGGTAGGACTGGACTGAATAAAAGCTGTTATTTGTAGTACACCTACAGATGATCTGGTTTCTCCTCTCTCCCTTTATAGTTAGTGTACATCTAATCAATACAGACAGAGAAGTCCAGCTTCACTTTACAACACTTTAAACTCAATGTCTACAGTCTGTTGACTCAAATCCCAGTTCTGTCTGTTTCTTCACTTGACTATGAAAGGAGCTGAGAGCAGTGATGGCAACAGCTGCCTTGCAGATAGCTGAAGTTAGGTGAGATTAGTTCCATCCCATCTTTCATGGGAGACGAAATTACACTGCAAGTTTTATTAGTTGTCATATACTTAGCTGTTCTTCATTGCCACAGCATTATGACAGCTTGTAAAGACTGAAGATCTGGTCCAACACACTTAAATCCTTACTGAGAGGCATCATCTTTAGGCATGACAGAATTTGATTGCTGATGCCCATCTTCTTCACTGCAATTAATTAGTGACACCTTTGACAATACTTCCCTATAATGAACATCTGTCTCCCAGAATCTGAATCAAAGCTGCATGTGTTGTCTTATTGTATATGAGAGCTCTTAGAGGCAGGATAGCTGCAGGACCTTTTAGTTATTCATGTTAATTTGCTCCTAAATATTGCAACAATCAGCTACAGCAGTTTCAAACTTGATAGCTTCGGGTATGAAATTTTACAGCATAGTGCTTTGTGCACTCAGTCAGTATCTCATTAAAATACATGCTGGCGGGCTCACTGTGGCTCAGCCAAGATTGCTTCTGTTCATTTCCTTCAGCCCTTCTGACGATCAGTTATAATCCCTTTCGACACGAGTTCTTTGCATCAGATGTCTTTAGCTACAGTGATCTCCATTTTTACTACAAGTCATTTTGGAGGGCTCACAACATATTCTACAAAGAAATAATGGCCTTATTTTGCTACCTTCAATTAGGATGGTTCAGCCTTTTCCAGGCTATGTGTCAGTATCGAAACCTCACACCTGAAGGGTTAGATGAAGTTAGCAGTGGACCCTCCAAAGGAAAAGGCTATGCTCATTATCAGTAAAAAATATTTGGCTTTTGGGGGTCCACATACTTTGTTACTAGCTGTACCCTGATGTTTCCATGGACACTGCAGAAAAGGTGGAAAAGTGGGTGGACTCAGCTTGTAAATTACCAAGGAAAACATCTCATAAAAATGTAAAGTAATTCCTGTAAAATTCCAACACTTTATTCATCTTAGCAGAGATGAAGCTATCCAAGCACTTACAGAAATTTCCTTCCAGCTCTTTAAGGAAGATAAAAGATTTTTATGCTGGCTTTTAATTTAAAGTCATGATGAAGTGTCTGTGAATGTAGCTAATTCTACTATTAAGACGTAAAAGAATGAGTTATGATAACAGAAAAGGGATGCATCATTTCATGCTTATTCACCAGGGAATTGGTAACAAAGAATTTCTTCTTGCTCAGAAATTGAGTTCTCTAGGTATTGGCTGTCAATAAATGCCGTATTACACACTGAGGTACGAACAGGAAGGAAAAGATTATTGTTAGGGCTAATGCAATTTACACTTTAATGAAAACAGAGGCAGAGGGATTGAGCTAAAGGCACCTGCAGTTGCAGTCCTTAAGGGTGTGTAATTTCTCTCTTGTCTTTTTTTTTTAGGTGGAAAGGGAGTAAGAAGCTTTTTCCAGATAAGTTGATGGGAGCAATTGACTGAATATTGAGATTTTTTCCAGAAAAAACAAGTTCTAGTCTGTGAAAGACTAAAATTAACTGTATAACATGGTTCAATTTCTCTCCAAGAATGGATACAGAAGGTGTTTGACAGGCTTAAAGAAAGCTTTATTCATTCTCATTTGAAATCTTTGAAACATCTGGGTAGAACATTTAAGGATGGACAGAATAATATTCCCCAAATACCTGCAGCTGTAATACTGGCTTAATGGCAGGCTCCACAGACCTTTCTTTCAATCCACATGAAAACATTCAGGATGCTGGTGAAGCAATATAGACACAAATGTGTCCTGAAAACAGTGTTTCCTGCATACCAGCCTGTGAATCAGCGACAGGTATGACAATAAAACGCAGCGGGGCTGCAAAATCACATCATCCTTATAAGGCTTGAATTAAAATTTAGATATCAGTGCAGAGGCTCCACAAGAATTCTAAGTTTTACAATATTTCATATATGTTAAAAATCTAGAAATTTTCTTACATGGAGGCAGAAAACAAGCAGCAGTAATGAAAGAAACCAACATTGCCTTGTACTATGTTAGCACATCTCTTCTGAGACTGGAAAGAACTCCAATGTGTTTTACATTATTTAAGGAAAAGAGATTCAAAGAGTTCCTACCAGTGCCACAGGGAACTAATCTATTTAAGAAATAAGCTTGGGGATTTTCTGTACCTCACTGGACAAGTCCCTGAGCCTGACTTTGAAGTCAGTCCTGCTTTGAGCAACAGTTACACTAGATATCTCCAGAGGTTTCTTCCAATCCAAGTTTTTCTATGATTCTGTATTCCATCACTAGTTATTTTACATATATTGGCAGCATTTCTCCTTTGGGAAAAATCTCTGTAGAACTCCTGAGGGGGCAAAAGGTGAAGTTCATTTACCATCAGTACCTATGTGATGTATACTAGGAGCCAGAAGTTGCATAGACATGCTTCATATCCTGCTCCCTCAAATACCTGGACTTGCTTTCGACATGCCTCCCTGCCAAGGGTGGTATCAAGCAACTGGAATCAGGAGAAAGCTGAGTGAGTGAACGGTCTGCTCTGGCTCATGTGTAAAATTGTCAGAAGATAAACAGAGCTCAGAGGGACACAGAATGAAACACAGACAAAAATACTTTAAATGAGAGAAAAGGCATTTATGGCACAGGGAGTTTCACACACTGAGTGATTCTTCACAAAATACTGCCTACTTTAGAGGTTTTATCCCCTTTTCTGGCAGCGGACCATACCTGCCATCTAAATAACTTCTGCAGCAGAGAGAAACAAAAAATAACTGATCTCTTGATCACTCTATGCAGAGGAATCACGATCATCTGCTTTAAGCAGCAATCAGGATTCAAACAAAGACAGCAGACTTTAGTCTAATGAGCCAAGTGGGGAAGTCCTTTACAGAATAATACATAGGTTACAGAAGTAAAACTTAAAAAAGAGGAAAAGGCAACCTTAAACATGCCTGACATCTGCCTCTTGTTAATCTGCCACTGAGGTGGCAAGTGCAGCAGATGACCCATCTCAGCAGTACTTCTCCCCTGTGGTGCTGTCTTCAACATGGGCTCATTTTTGACAGCATCTCTCTGTGATATCCAAGGGGACTCAGAGCAATATCTGGGAATGTCCATTTCTCCTTCCTCTGTTCAGGAAAGGGGACTCACCATGCTAAGCCTATAATAGGTGACTATCAGAATGCTAATGGTAGATCATCTCAAATTTGCCAAGCATTAAGTTATAATACTCTGCATATAATTCACACACTATGCCAGTCTTTCTGTGTAGGAAGCCCATTGATTTTCAGCCTCCGCTAACCTCTCTCCATCCGGCAAGACTTGCACTATGGGGCTTTCCAGGATGTGTGGTTCCCACAATAATCAGAAACTAAACAAGCATCAGATATCTTGATTCTTGGATTCAGAAAAAAAAAACCAAACCCAAACCATTTTACTGGCCTAAATGTTTACTGGCCACTAAATGTTTTAATAGTGTGCTGGCTTGGGCAGGGGCATGAGAGCCAGGAATTAATTTCTCACATGTTCCACTGTTGATGTGTTTTAAGTCAAGTCTTCTCTTCTTTGCTTTCCCTA
>NW_009928738.1:12829-17639 GCF_000696875.1 Nestor notabilis
AAATTTGGAAAAACTCAGAATGTTTTAACCATAAAATGCAGAATTAGTATGCAAAGCGTGAAGCATATGGTGTTTATATCAACAATAAATATTTCTGTGCTTGGATGACAGGCAGAAAGCTCCTCTCCACCGCATGGTGGGTGCATTGATTACTGAGTTTATTGGAGGCGAACTAAAACCAACTGTTTCTGTGTCTCAACTGTGTAACAATTTAATGCTGAAAGCACAGCTGACCTGTGGACTATGAAGCAAGAAGAGCCGTGGGGACAGCTTCTTGCTTTTCTTTTTCTTTCAGCCTTGGTTTTGTATTTTCTATTATTTCCTGTATTCTTATGTCCAATATGTTACAATAACCAGTATGACCGAGGACCACTGGCATAAGGCCACCAGCACTATTATAACCAAGTAATCCAATCTTAATGAGGTTTTAAAAGGAGCTTGACAGTAGTTCACAAGCACTTATTAGCTGTATGGCTTGTCTGTGATTACTGAAGCATGCAAAGAATGTTATTAATAGGTCTCCAGTCAGGTGAATAGGTCCGCAGCCTTTGGATTAATTTCATGTAGCAACAGGCAGTGGTGTTTTAAGTAAGTGGAAATTTCAATGACAAACATGTTGATAAACTTTCCAAGAGCTTGAGGAAACACAGCAGTGGAAAATGGATAAGGATAAATGTGTTAAGTAAACATTTGTGTATTAGATTTATCCTTCAAGCACATCTGCTCCACTCACCTCAGTTTCACAGACCACCACAGATAAGCACACACTCTCTTTCTGGAACCAAAGTCTGAAATTCTGTACCTGAATCGTCAACTCTGAGAAGGCACAAATGATTGTGAAAAAAAAACCCAAAACCAACTGCAGTGAACAGAAAATGTAGATGCCATGGACTGCTGGAGAGATCTGTGTGAGCACAGCAGTGACTCCTATGTTAAAGGAAGAGTAACCTCCTTGAAATTACAGGGCTGAAAAAGCACCATAGGCTCTATAATGCCATAACGATGGCTGTGACTAGTCAAAACAAAGGACTGCCCAGCTCCATTTCATGGCTGGGACTGTATAACTAGAATGAAAATGGAATAGGCAGATAGTACTTTCCTGAAGTATTTACCCAGCCTCTGGTAATTTCTGTTTCAGCAATTTCCTAGACGGGCAGGTATATCTTTGCATTTAAAAGCTATTATTAGCTTTTAAAAGAAAAAAAAAAATCTATGAATTTATCTATTCCACATACATTCCATACTCCATATTTATTTCTATTTATGCCCTTTATTTTTCATCCATGTAAATGCTTACCTTTCACAGCAAACTGTATCAAGAAGTTTAACAGTTCATAGAGTGTGAAGAATCATTTTCTGCTATTGGTTTTGAAACTGAACTTTGGTTGTTTTGTTTCACAGCTCTTAGTTCTTGAACTGAAAGAAACAGTGAACAAATGTTCTCTGGCCATCTTCTGCAGGTTCCAAATCTTTCAGACACCACGGTGTTTGCAATATAGCCCATTGCAAACTCACAGAATACTATTGTGAAATGAAAACAGGATAACATAGCAACCGCTTTTTTTTGCATTGGTCATGCATGTTTGTAGTCCACTGGCTAACAATCTCTCTGTCCTTCCCTGATAGTTCAAGGTCTAACATCAATAATTCTAGAAGTCTCATCATAATTGAGGACATAATGATTCTCAGGTTCATGTGTTTAAGTAAAAAGTTCAATGTCTAAAGACAGATTTTCAGTACAAGCAATAGTGCAAAAAAATGTTGTTTTATAGAGGACAAAAAAGTACACAAGTTTGTTGTTTTGTTTTGTTTTTAATAAAGAAAATATACAGACCTTTGTGAGAACATCATCAGAAGTAGAAAAGAGATAATGTGCTATTGCTGGAGCAAGTCAGCTTTGCCAAAATTATTCTGGTTTCATACTAGTAGCAGTGACAATACAGCTTCATAGTTTTAAAATGGTCTAACTACTGAGCCAGATCTTGCCATTGTTACATGCAAAAGGCAGTAATTCTCATCAGTCTCAGTAGGGATCGCTGCTTAAAAGCTGAGTCCCAATCCTGCTCATTTATTTTCAAGAAATAAATGCCTTTCAGTAAATGTAGTTTTCACTAATAGTAAATTTGGTCTGCTGAGATTCTGAGCAGCTATTTAAATCTGGAGACTTAACAGATTAGTAGCGGAATGCTTATTAAGAGTCAAGACATTAAGTCTCACATTAAGGATTTTCTACAGTGGCCGTGTTCTCATGTTAAAGAGGCATCAGGTCACCTGCTCCATTAAGCCCTAGTATTTTTTTATGCAATTCATTAAGGCAGAACACGAAATGCTGTCTGCTTCCAAAATCCCCTATGGAATTATTATAACTCATTTCAGCATCCCACAAGTTGCGCCTTTACTTTAAGAGCTGCAGATCGTCTGAAAAAACCCATCAGAAATATTCCTAAGGAATGTTTTCCCACTGGGAAATGTCAACCTGTCAAAAGAAAAATGTATGACGGAAATAAGTCAAGTTTGATAAAACACTGTATCAAAAAAAATCAGAATAGAACACATCCATAGAAATATTCTCTTGTCAGTCTTTCAGGAGCAGCAGGGCTGGTTTTCTGTTTTAAAACAGCTTTTTGGTTTAATGCCCCCCAAACAAACAGCGTTTGATGTTATTGTTAATTTTGTTTCATGGGGATTTTTTTTCCTATTATCCATTTAAAATTGATTTTTTTAATGCTTGCCAGAATTTCAAGTGAAAAAGAAAATCTCTTTCTTTCTCCAGTTTTAATTAAGCCACGTGTTTCACAAAGATTTATTCATAAGAGGAAAATGTAGAAAACACATAAATACATAGAATTAATAGGCAATATTGGAATATATATTGAAATAGAAGGGGCAAATTCATAGAAGAAAAAGTTATTGAGGGTTTCTAAGTACAAAGACATACTATCTGACCTTGGAAATCTGGCTAACTGCACACAAATCTTCATGGACATGAACACTTTAATCTTAGCAGTTATGGACTGTTATCAGGGAAACTCATTCTAGTGCAATGATCGGCATAAACTTAGGTTGATTCTAGCAATGAAGCAAGAAGCCATGACTAATCTCTGATTAATTTGGCATATTTTACTTCTTCTGAGACTAGTTTGTTTTACCCATGGGTCTGCTATTGTTGTCTCCTAAAGTAATGTGTGCTCTCCTTTCTGTGGAAAGCTCTGGATGACAGTGATGGAAACTCACTGTTTCACACACCATATCTCTCTTAAAATGGAGCTATGATGTACCAACTAAAAAGGCTAATTTATCTGAGTGGAACATCCTACTAGCACAACTATATTGTTTCCATGTCTAGAATTTGGTTGGTTGAGACTAGACTGAGTATCTCAGCCTTGGCAGCACATTGCAGAACGTAGATGCTTCCCAGGAGACATATCCATAATCTATCTGCTTTGGAGACAGATGCTGTCAGCTGTCACAATAATATGTTATTGCTTTCCATATATGATCAAGAGCAACAGCAGAACTGTACAGATTTTCTGGCACTTTTCCTTCTTAGATTCAGAATGTATTTAAGGCTACAGTCTTATTTTGGCTCAGTAGTTTTGTGGTGATGAGAGAAATTGTGGGTTAATTTCAAAGTAGGAGAGATCTTCTCCAAAACTGAGGTGTTGAAATCTTTCCTGAAGAAAACCAGGAAATGGAGCTGCTTGAACTTCTTGAGCAGGTTGTCCCATAGACAGATACCAGTGGCACACAGAACTTTGTCCTAGGCCTTTACATGCCTTGTTTTGAGAACCACTGAATTGACAGAGCCATGAGGATACAAATAGTCCTGTGCTGTACTTGCTGGTGTCCAGGCAACGAGTGAGTCACCATAGCATAGTGTGAAGGTGATAAATACACAGATTATAGAGGTTTACCAAGAGAAAAAGATTACAGTCATCAGTAAGAATGAACTACCACAAAGAATTCTGCATCTTCCAAGACTGAGGAGTCAAATTATGCTGGAAGGCTTCATACCACCTTCATAATTAAGGCCTGTTAGGCTTTTCAGGGAGCCAGTTTCATGTCTGACTCTGGTTCTAGCATTTCAGCAGCATCCAGATGGATTTCTGGGAACACAACTTGCTTCCAGCCCTTCAGGCACGAGCAAACTGATCTTAAGGAGACAGAGCCTCGGGCAACATAGTTTAGTGTGTGGTGTCCCCGCTCATGGCAGGGGGTTGGAACTAGATGATCTTAAGGTCCTTTCCAACCCTAACTATTCTACGATTATCCTAATTCGGTTACAATGTTCTGCATATATTCCTCCTATGGAAACTAAATAGTACTCAATAACCTAAATTCCAGTTTTCAAAAGTTCCCTGATTCTAACTAGGATGAAAAGTTTCTTGTGAAGCAGGGCTTCAGTTTATGCTCTGCTACATCAGAAATCAAGACAGGCCCAGGGAAACACAGATGTCATAGCTGTGTTTGTACATGGGCGCCATAGATAAGGACAGACACACAGGCTGACTTCCCAGCTTGACCTTGGGCTCTGTCATCATAGACCTGTGTGGCAATCACAGGACTATGTCTAACTGTGGTTATTAATGCTAGGCCTGATCCTAACATCGACTTCCTGGCCTAACCTTGGATTTGCCTCATCAGCATGAATTTGCCTGACAATTCGGACTTTTGGCTGAACGTTGGTGCCATCTCTAGATTTGCTTCACTTTGTGTTGCTGTGAGGCAGGATCTTGGCCACTGAGGTAAAGCTGGCTGTTTTATTACTCTTGGTTATCGTAGAACTATAGAATCATAGAATAGTTAGGGT
>NW_009928739.1:0-240 GCF_000696875.1 Nestor notabilis
GGGTGTTCAAATGATTAGGAAATTATTATATGGGAAATATCTGAAAATCAAGTTGTGTTATTATATGTCCATTATTTGCAAATTACCTAGATCATGAAACTTTAGTAACTGAAAGCACTCATATTCTGTTTCATGACGCATAAGCTTATGTTTAACTATCAAGGCCTGTGCAGTACCACGGCTGACTGCAACTTATCTAGAGTTTTCAGTGAAAAGCTGAATTTTCAACTAAATAAAGCA
>NW_009928739.1:476-2157 GCF_000696875.1 Nestor notabilis
CACCACAGCCAAATCCCCACCAAACAGCTCTAGAATATTAGTGCTGAGGGATATGATCAGTAACAGGTGCTTGCAGGAAAAAATAAAGCAGAGAGTTTAGATCTCTCATGAGGAATGAACATTACGCGCAACAGGGAAGATAAGAGCATCCTGTGCAGCTTTGCTCACCCAAGGAGGCCACGCTGGAGCAGTGGCAGGTAGCTCACCACAAAGTGTAGGTATGCATGTAGTGGATGCTCAGAGCAAGTAATCAGCACTAGGACAGACATAGCCAGTTTGTGGCAGGTTTATGTGAATCCTCACCTTGCTTTTGCAAGGGGTGCGAACCTGTGTGCAATGTGGGTCATGGTGTCAGGGCGCAGCCTGTCAAAGCTCTGCTGTGACGTATAGTTTTCAATTTAACAGGAGCTTACCAACGAACCTGTGTGCAATGTGGGTCATGGTGTCAGGGCGCAGCCTGTCAAAGCTCTGCTGTGACGTATAGTTTTCAATTTAACAGGAGCTTACCAAGGTATCAGATGACACCGTAACTTGAAAGTCACCCCACAGCTTGACGTTTGCAAGAAAAAGTGCTTGATTCCAGCTGCATGACCCAGCACCCCCAACATCCTGGACATATATCTTCCAATATAATCAGGGAAAAACCAGATTGCAGGTACAGATGTGGCACCAGGAGCCTGCACCCCCAGAGCTGGGCAGTGCACTCAGGCACACAGAATAGTCAGAATGCAACAGGGATGGGGCGGGACCATACCCCATCGGAGCACTGCGGGGTGAGCAATGCCCCAGGCTGCCAGCACTGGTGTCCTCCAGCCACCATGCTGTGTGAGGGTAGCAGCTTCTCACCTCATACAATGGGTGACTTAATTTCCTGGCATTTTTGGGGCTTGTTTCATGTTTAGCACTATTTGGTTTTGTGTTTAATCCTGCTTGGTGCCAGTGTGGAAGGTCAGAGGGGGAGTGTAGGCATTGCTGTCCCTGTTAGGGGTTTAGTGAGTGATGCTTTTGTCCAAAACATTATTTGCTTGCCTTCTCCACCTATTTTTCTGAGAGGAATGAAATGTAATTAAAACCTAACTCAGGGCTTTGGGATAATTCCCAAAGAAGGGAACAGCATGTGCTCACTCTTGTCAGATTTCATGTGCTGGTAGAATGTGTATTAAAGCAATAAATAGCGCATGTGAAATAACACAGTGTTTGAGTCCACGGCAAATTATTTATGTCCTCACAGCAGCTTATTGGGAACAGCATGTGCTCACTCTTGTCAGATTTCATGTGCTGGTAGAATGTGTATTAAAGCAATAAATAGCGCATGTGAAATAACACAGTGTTTGAGTCCACGGCAAATTATTTATGTCCTCACAGCAGCTTATCAGGAAGGAAAGACAGGCAAGTGCTGTCCAGGGCTGTGCAGGACTGACCCACCCCAGAAGAGGCTGAGGCTGGTCAGACAGTGCTGGTGAGACTCAGTAGGGATGTGCCTAGACAGTCTCTTCAGGTGTTGCTCAGTCACTCAGTCAGCAGCACTGCTTGATGTGTTGCTTCATGTTTTATTTTCACCTTTTACGGCAATAAAGACAATTATCCAACAAAAGTCCTTGTTCCAAGGGCCCATCTGAGCTGTACAACATGTTTGCACCCCGCAGTGCTCTCCCGGTTGCAGCCTTTGTGTGCCTGGGCG
>NW_009928739.1:2189-2395 GCF_000696875.1 Nestor notabilis
GCTCCCCGGGCTCCTTTGCTGGACACTGCTGAACTGCAGCCCCTTTGGCAGCTTACACACTGCCTGGCTTGCTGGGCCTGCACTGGTTTTCCTCCAGCTCTCCAGTACCATGGGGGTGTTTCACAGGGTTGGTGTTTCCCAACAGTGTAACTCACGGTATCGATCCACTCAGGGACACAGCCTGGTGTCTGGCAAAGCTGAGCCCC
>NW_009928740.1:0-9018 GCF_000696875.1 Nestor notabilis
GGGGGGTGGGGGGAAAGAATGAATTACTGTTCTCTCTTTTCAATATCAGTTTAGTAGAGATTATTAAAGCCTGTAAGTCTTTTTGGAAAAACTAAAGGGAGGTTAGGAATATAGCTTGAAGTTTCAAAATATTTAGTTCAAAGTGGTGAGGACAAGGAAGCAAGTCTGTAGAAGAACAAGAATAGATGCAAGATGCCAGATTTCCAGGGCTACGACTTAATAATCACAATAGCATTTCATTGGAATTAACATTGAGTTTTAGATAAAAACATGTATAAATACACTGTTAAAAGTATCTTGATCCTGCACAGGTCAGCAGTCTGTAGTGTAATAAAAATGATGAACAGAGCTGAACAGGATTGAAGATCCTTTCTTTATGATCTCTTTTGTGTATAACAATTTCTGGAGAAATAGAGAGAAAATCCTCCAATATTATAGCTGTTTCAATCATTATTACTTGATTAATGTATGTGCAATGTGTTGAATTATAGACTTCAGCAGGTGGTAGTTTAGCCCACAGTACACAAATGCTGAAGGGCAAGATCTGTCTTTAAAGTTGCCCAAAACTAGCTTTAAGGTTTTTGGTTCCTGAACAGTATTTGTTCAGTCTGAAATTTTCTACTGACACTTTCATTTTGTAAATTCTGTTCCAGGCTCATGGGATTTTGGTTGGGCAGAAAGAGTCTGGTCACGTCTGAAAATGTTTTAAAAACAGGGAGGAGGAGAAAGAGTATGACAGATACTCATATTAAAACATGCCATCTAGCTTGTACATATCACATGAAACAGACATGTGATGAAGTATTAGTTTTATACAGACATAGGGCAGGTTGTGGGTATGAAAGATACAATAATGCAGAACTAGAAAATTCTTTAATCAGCATTTAATTCATGGTCTTATATTATTGACAGATCTTTATCTTGGGAAGGGCCTTAGTGCAAGACTTAACATGGAAGTAATACAGGTCAATGGATTAGCCCTTCAGGAGAGGGACTAATCATTTTAATGAGAACATTCTAATTAGGCAGGATTGAGCTGATGATTAAAGAATTTTGCACACTTGGAATTTTAATGGGGTTATGATTGAGTAAACATGATGATGCATTAAGAATGTATGGTATCACCATTAAAGAGATGCTCTATTGTGGAATACCTGAAAAAATCATGGAAAAGGCATTAGTGACAGCCTGAATTCTACATGCCAGGTGTTGAGATTATAAACTTGCAGCCAAAAACCCCAGGAATTGCATCCACTATTCTGTTTATGTGCTGCAATCTATTAATAATACAATTGTAATTAAAACCTAGAATTTCTACATTAAAAAGAACTACGTAAAATAAAATTAATCTCATGTTCGATGAACCATTTGGGTGACCTAATTTCACTTTGTTTAGAGAGAAATTACATTTGCAGAGTTCTTTCAGAAATGAGATGCCAATGAACTTTATTTATTATAAGAGATAAGATTAAATGGGGAGGAAGTAAAAAGGTAATATAATTGAGTATTAATCATTAAACATTTAAACTAATCCCATAATGACACAGTCATGCTCCTGTTTTGCGTATTTTGCTCAGTGACACCAGTGATCTAAGTAAATACTTGAAAAGGATTGCTGTAAAAATTTGCCTGCTTAAAAACCACTTCTTGACACCAGGGTAAATGTTGATAAATTTACTTACATTCTTCTCTCCTCCAACTGCTGCGTATTTTATGATTAGAGACACTAGAAAGAAGGTGTCAATTCAGTAAATACCCTGGACTTTATATGTCTGAATATTAGGCCTCATACTGCTTTTGCTGTTCTATTACTCCCTGCACTTCAATCTGTTACAGTATCTATGTGATCACAAAGGAATGCCAAGCATGCATGTTCTAAAATAACATGCTTTTAAGGCAGTTGTTATAATACTAACGTTAATACATGTGGAAAATAATGACAGACCTGATCACAAAATATTTTTAGGTTATTAAGGACCACTGATTATTTTTTTATGGGCTGCATCAATACATTTTACATGCTGTTTTTCACTAAATAATGTCTGATAGGATGTACTTAAACCCAACTAGCCGATGACAGTTAAGCTGCTCACCTAAAATTTAAGAAACTGTGGTTCAAATATACTAATTTTTCAGATCTCCTTATTCCAGTGAATATTTTAAACACTAAGGGTCTCCTTTCACATATAGAGATAAAGCATCCAAATATCTTTAGATATAACCTCTCCAGATATATGTGTCATATATTTTTTGTATTTCCATCACTGATTTTTAAACCACAATAATTTGAGGCATGAAAGCTCATTGAAAAATGTAGTGTAGCGTTAGTGAAACACAAGAGTGATGCTGTAATAAGTTGAGCCCTTGCTATTCTAATACTTTGATGTTTAATAATTCAGAATTAACCACTGCTTCTTGTTCTGGGTTCAGCTACAGCAGTCATTTTTTTCTCCTTCTTAGTAGCTGGTGCAGTGCTGTGTCTTTGACTTTCAGCCTGGGAACAATGCTGATAACACCAATGTTTTTAGTTGTTGCTAAGTAATGTTTACTCTGACCAAGGACTTTCATTGGTGTTTGAAAGGGACAGATTTAAAAATATTCCATGCAATACACATGTAGCTTAGCTGTTTGAAAATGTTCGACAGGGTAATACAGACCATTGCCCTGATGATGACCTATGTAACATCTACAAGTCTACTATGAGATATTTTTCACAAGAATATGGTTAGCACACAACTTGAAATGTTCCTTCTATAACCACATGCCCAGGATGTCAAATCAGACTTTATACTCTCTGTTCTCTTACAACCTTCTTTCTCTCAGTGCATTCTCCTGTCCAATTCAGAAAACACAGGGCACTAAATAGATAGGGCTGTA
This sequence comes from Nestor notabilis, assembly GCF_000696875.1. Classification (NCBI taxonomy): domain Eukaryota; kingdom Metazoa; phylum Chordata; class Aves; order Psittaciformes; family Psittacidae; genus Nestor; species Nestor notabilis. The sequence continues at coordinate 2,878 of NW_009928740.1, forward strand.
TTATAAGTCCCTACCAAAGGGGCAGTGCAGAAAGCAGGCAGCTGACAATGATGTATATTACATTGGGAAGCACAGCAGATCTCTCATCTTTGGCAGAGTAAAGCATCTTTAAGAAGTAGATGTACATGTTTGCTGTTTGCTACAGAAAAGGCTAAGAAAATGGCCTCATCTCCTTCCCTTAGGATACCCTGACATAAAAAGATTAGTAGCCCCTAAAATTAACAGAAAACATTGGAAGTATGGTCCTTTACTGTATGAAAGTGAGAAAATACCTAAAAATCCTTTTTATTTGAGTTGTCTGAAACTCATCACTGCTCTCCAAATCAGGAGCTGCTTCATTTGCCATTGGTTTCATTTTATTTTTAAATACTAGGTTCTTCAATGAACTATAATGTTAGGTAAAGAAATGGTAAAGAAATGCCAATCTTGATCAGAATAGCGAAGTATTAAGCCTAATAAACACAAATGCTTCTGAATAAATCATAAGAAATGGTGAAATTACCTAGGGAGAACACGTGCTTCTGTATGCTGTGCATTTTAGGAATTCCAGATGATTCCTAATACCATCAAATGTTGCAACACGCCAGCTTTCCTGACAAGAGATACCCTCTACACTGGAGATTAGCTTGCTTTTGTTTAGGTTTTTAAAGATTTCCAGTACCAGTGATGCCTTGTCTAGTAATGCCAGCCCTGGCAGCCCTGTATACACAGAAATGTTTTGCTGTAGTATCAGAATGAGACAACATGACAGTTTAAACATGAAGGGATTCTTCAGATGTGGTAGCCTGATCAATGGTACATGGAAATGTGCTGGATTTAAACAAAACCCAAACCCACAACAACTCTAGAAACCTGGTTTTGCATTCTTACGGATCCTATTCCTCTTTCTCATCTAAATTAATTTGTGATTCAGGAGCTCACCTGGTTCAAAAGCTGGGTGGCTCCTTTACAGGCCAGAAACACCACATGCAGGCCTGGGAACTGCACTCTTACCTCACTGTAACGCCAGATAAAGTCAGGGTGGCAGGTGGAAACCATGCCTTCTGCCAAAGAAGTACAAATACTGTCAGACTACAAATTGAATTATGAAGTCCAGCTACTCACAGCAAGTGGTATAATCATAGAATCATAGAATGGTTTGAGTTGGAAAGCACCTTAGAGATCATCAAGTTCCAATCCCCTGACACGGGCAGGAACACCTTCACCTAGACAACGTTGCTCCAAGCCCCATCCAACCTGGCCTTGAACACTGCCAGGGACAAGGCAGCCACAGCTTCTCTGGGCAACTTGTGCGAGTGTCTCACCATTCTCACAGAGAAGAATTTCTTCCTTATGTCTAATCTAAATCTCCCCAGAGGCCCCAGAGGAGAAGGCATGTGTGGTATCATGAAAGTGTTCTGTGTTTGTCCAGTTGAGCTGCGTTTCCACATCTCTAGCACTAGCAAGGCTGGAAGTCTCAGTCTGAAGCAGGACATGCTCCTCAACCAAGTGGTTGCAAACATTTTGAGGTGAGCAACACCTGTTCAGTTCCCCATGGATTTATTTTTATTTCCTTCTACTCATTTTTAGAAATGCCTGAGTTGTTTCCCTTGAGAAAACACACAGAGACTCAAAAGCCTAAGAAGAACAGTACTGCATCAGAGGAAGTCTATATGCCCAATAGTTGGCCTCTAAAGAGGCCATCAATCGATGTCTAAAGGAGATCCCAAGAGCAGAGCAGGTCTTATATGCCCAATAGTTGGCCTCTAAAGAGGCCATCAATCGATGTCTAAAGGAGATCCCAAGAGCAGAGCAGGTCTACTTCTGCCAAGGTACTGGGGGTACTCAAAGGCCTCAGCAGCTGCGACCCATCCCAGCTGGGACCCCCACCCCACTGCCTCCTGCCAAGGGCCCAGGGGAGGTGTCTCAGCTCCGCCTGGGGCCTTCAGTCCCTGCCTGAGCCATGTTGTAGCTGAGCCTGTCCCTGTCTCCTGGATGGGTCTGGGACCTGCACTGCAGAGAGTTGCTCTCTTGGGTGGACCCAGGAGACCTTGGGCACAACTTATCATGCAGACTAGTAGGTGTCACACAGCATAACCCATTCCACTTCTAGTCCAGTCTAGTCTAGAGTAGTACGTTCTGTTCCATTCCATTCACTGCCAGTTCATCCCATCCCATCCCATCCCATCCCATCCCATCCCATCCCATCCCATGCCATCCCATCCCATTCCCTGCACTCAGCCTGAGCTGAATAACAATGGCACTGTTATTCCCCTGCAATGCCAGGGCTTTTCAGCTCCAAAAATGCTTTCAAGGACACAAATCGCAAAGCTTGCAAGTGGAAACATGATTTTTTTTTATGATTCCATTTGATTTTGGTTTGGTTTCTTATATTTTACCTTATGATATCTTATTTTTTATCTTATTTTACATGATTTTATGTTATGGGGTTTTGTTTCGGGTTGGTTTCAGAGCTGACGCTCACAAGCATCAACACCTTCCAAACACAGGCTGCTGTGCATAAGCTAGAACCCCTGAATATATGGATCCAAGGGAAGAGCAGGACTCGCTCCTGCTTCAGGCTTGCGATGGGCAGTGGAGCCAGAGAGCACCAGGACACAAGCGGTGCCCTAGAGGTGCGAGAGCAGCAGGCAAGGACTGAGCCTAAAGGGGAGCCCTGACAAGAGGCTGTGTTCAATGCTACAAAGGACAAGCAGCAACCCCCAGGGGCTACCTTGGGAGTCATGAAAGCTTCCTCCCCCCAGATGGGAACATGAGGGGCCATTCAACTCCTGTTGAACTACAAGGCAGTATGGGTAGTAGTAGAAATTTCGTCCAACATACCTCTTTTCTTGATCTTGAGTGAACAGGTAGTCATATGCTGGATGAATCTCACAGCACTCAGAACATTTGCCTGATTTGAGATTGATTACCATTAATATGTAGAACCTACTGCCTATGTAACTTGCTCATTTTTTTCTCTAAAATTCCCCTAGGTTTCATCCTAGCACAGTACTTCCTCATAGTTCTTTTTTCATTCTGAACATCTGTGCTTGCCCAGTTCTGAGATTTGTTTTTAACTGTTAAGAGCCATAAGAGTGAACCACAGTTTTAAAAAGCCCAAGGTAACCAAATAGTACTCTAAAAGGACACGTTTCATAGGATCATAGAATCTTAGAATAGTCTGGGTTGGAAGGGTCATCTATTCCAACCCCCCTGCAATAAGCAGAGACATCCTCAACTAGATCAGGACTGTTTTGTTTATTTTTTATTTCCAGAAAACCAATTGTAGCAAGAATTTTTAGGAAAAAAATATTAGGTCCACTCCATTATGAATATAAGAAACCTGTTCAACATTGTCCAGGTTTTGAAAAAGAAACAAAATACTTTTTATATATAGTACAAAACCTCTGAATGAACTACAAGTAATTAAGAAAAAAGAGTCTGAGTTGATCAAGCAAAGACCTGGAGGAGTTCAAATTTACTTAATGACTGCCTTTAAGTTTCTTTATTAATTTTGATTATTAATTTTTCTAACAGGAGCTTTGCATCTAGTATCCAATCGCTATTTTCAGATTTGGATCCATGCCAATTTGTTACTCTCAGAGGTAATGTTGAATAATGAAAGGATTTAGCAATTCTTAAAATGAAGCATGTTTCAAAGATATTTTTAGCTACGGGTCATCTTTCTATTTTGTGTCACACTTTCTTTCTCCCATTCTTTCCAATGATAAGTGAATAGAGGAAAAAAGCTCTGCACAGGGGTTACCAGCTATTAATACATGCTCCCTGTCCTGGGTTCGGCAGTAGCAGTCATTTTTCTCCTTTCTAGTAGCTGGTTTTCGGCTTTAGACTGGGAACAACGCTGATAACACACCAAAGTTTTTAGTTGTTGCTAAGTAATGTTTACTCTGACCAAGGACTTTCTCAGTCTCATGCTCTGCCAGGGAGGAGGGGAAGCCAGGAGGAAGCAGAGACAGGATACCTGACCCAAACTGGCCAAAGGGCTATTCCATACCACAGCACGTCATGCCCAATATGGAAACTGAGGGGAGTTACCCAGAAGGCCCAGATCACTGCTCAGGTTGGGTTGGGTACCTGTTGGTGGGTGGTGAGCAATTGTATTCTCTCCCCTTGTTATTTCCCTTATCATTATTACTATTGGTGGTAGTAGCAGTGGTTTTGTATTATACCTTAGTTTCTGGACTATTCTTATTTCAACCCGTGGGAGTTACATTCTTTCCATTCTCCTCCCCATCTCTCTGGCAGCAGGAGGGGAAGAAGGGGGAGGAGTGAGTGAGTGGCTAAGTGGCTCTGAGTCATCAGCTGGGCTTAAACCACAACACCTGCAAAATATATGAACAGAATACACATATTTTCTTCATTCAGCTTGGCATGACTATGCTTATCAGGTTTATATAGTTACATTAGAATAATATATAAAGGGAGTGGAGGTGAGACAAGGAAGTACAAATCTTTTAAATTCAGTTAGGCTTTGTGGCCCTGTAATAGATGACATATTGAAAAAGTAGGATATTGTAATAGACAACACTGAGAAAGTATCTTGGGTAAATGTCTCTCTCTGACCAGCCGGAACTGGACTAGTGGTAGTTGGCTTGATGATGGAACTTTCCAAACTTGAAGTTCAGCCAAAGGACAAGGTGATGAAGAGGAAGACGATGAAGAAACGACCACCAGGGGTCCTAAAGACCACTACCATAATAAAGCGCACATGTGGAAAGAATGTTCTAGAAATGTGATGTCATGTATAAGCAACTTCATAAATATGCATATAAGGTGATGAATATGTATGATTAACAACGATATAATCACAGTTTGTTTGATGCTCAGACGGGACACGCTAGGAGGAGCTATCCCCCGTGTTCTCCTGGCGCTGCAATAAAGAATACCTGCTTGTCAACTTAAAACTTTCTTGGCAAGTTCTTGGCAAGTTCTACGAATCAGGAGGTATCTAGTTCATTATTGAAACTTTCGGCTTTGAATACTGCATTATTTTAGAAAAATATCTGATCGATTAGTTGCAGACTAGGCATGTTATTACATTATTTGTCAATATTTTTTGAAAATTCTTTTGCATTTAAATAGTCATTTGGAATGCTTGGTCCAATTTGCTAGATTATTATTCAGATTCCTCAGTATCCTTTTCCCTATTCTCTGATATGAGGAGACATGTGAGGAAGTTATGGACAGTTGTTCATTGCACCTTCAGATGAGGTCCTGAGCTACTCAAGTATTTCTCTCTCCATTTATTATATCATTAAAGACTCAGGATTGATTTAGGAGATAGTCACACATCTCTTCCTAGTTACATTCCATTATCTAAAATGAATTGATAGTAAAAAAGTCATCTCTAAAATTACCAGTGCCACGTTGTTTTTCGCAGGTTTTATTTAATAGGGATTGTACTTTCCCCCTTTTATTGTAGAACAAATTGCTTTTGATTTTTGATGATGTGCATCAGGTAGTACGGGTGCATTTAGAACACAGCCTAAGGAAATAGATTGCACATTTGAAGCCATAAATCTTATATTGATTTCTGTAAGAAGGATAATGTCAACTATTTTTCCTTTCTTCTTCTCCTCATATTCTATAAGAATTTATAAATGCAATTAATTCAAAGGCAGCTTCAATTAGAAAAAAAAAATAAAGAATAAAGAAAGTGACAAGTGGCAATGGCATCAGAATTGGAAAATAGAGCAAATTGTAAAATTATGGAATGGTTTAGATTGGCAGAGACCTTAAAGCTCATCTAGTTCCAACCCTCTGCCATGGACAGGGACACCTTCCATTACACCAGGTTGCTCCAAGCCCCATCCAGCCTGGTTTTGGTTCCAATATCTATTTTCTGCTCTTAGTGTAATTCTCTGCTCTAGCATTACTTAAAAGTTGTCTGATGACTGTTCATTGCTGCTGCTCCTGAATGTTACTTCCTTAATACTTACAGAGATGTTCTCTTCATTTGGGACTGTAGTGATAAGACAAGGGAGAAAGTCTTTAAGCTGACAGAGGGGAGACTGAGATGAGATCTTAGGCAGAAGTTCTTCCCTGTGAGGGTGCTGAGGCGCTGGCACAGGTTGCCCAGAGAAGCTGTGGCTGCCCCATCCCTGGCAGTGTTCAAGGCCAGGTTGGACGGGGCTTAGA
>NW_009928740.1:9049-33004 GCF_000696875.1 Nestor notabilis
GTGGGGTGTCCCTGCCTCTAGCACAGGGTTGGAATTAGGTGATCTTAAGGTCCTGTCCAACCCAAACGATTCTATGATTCTATTATTTGTATGTGCCTCACTTTTACAATGTGTTGTTGAATGTACACCAGGACTGCTTTGCCACTAGCGCTAAATCTGTTGAATTCTGAAGTGTTTCTATCTGGGCAAGGAACAGATTATCTGCTAAATAGGAACCTCTAAAAAGAGGTTACAAACCTGTCCAAGTTTCAGAGTGCTCTTAAGCTGTAAATGGAAACACTGCTACTGTCAGTTATGATATTAGAGGTAAGAGTGAAAAATATGGTGACATCCTAGCAGACCAGGGTGAGACTGCTCTGAGGTGCTAAGAGACAAGCATGAAATGTCAGGTGGGAAAAGCACTAGCAAGCCAAGTAAGAAGAGCACTGCAATAGTATGAAGTGGTACAGCTACAGTGTTACACCACTACAATCAGTAAAGAAGGAAAGGGACATTCATGGTCTTGTTTTTCATGTTTTTCCGTAACTCATGAAAGAGACAGTGTGTGCACCAGATATAATAGTTCAAACCATAGGCAGCAGAACCCAAGAAGTATTTCAAACTGCAATAATGATGGCTGAAGTGGATAAAACCCACTGTTTTTCTCACAGTAAATTCTGCAATGACTAGAAGTGTGGATGTAACAGAAGGTTCTGACAAATGGTGGATACTTAAAAATATCTATTAAATCTTTTTTTTTTTTCTGTTCAACATTTGCAATAATTGTGTTTCTAAAAAACAACCACCTGGTAGATTTAAATTGATTTCTGAGATTTTATTATCCCACTGAAAAAGTCAGAAAAATAAAAAATTAAGATTCCTAGAAATATTTTCAATCAGGGAAAATAAATCCCACACATCTAGCGAGATTTTAATGTTCTTCTTTAAAATGTTCAGTATCTGGTGACTGAAGGAGGAAAGCTGGGGTTTTGTAGCCAACTAAGCTTTTTGAGGAATCTCAATAATAATGTATATATATTCATAAGGAAAAACACTTATTTATTTCATCAGGAGGAGGGTAATCACCTCAGTATGCAGATTTCTCAAAAATTTGTTCAGTCAATTAAAAAAAAGCCTTCATCTATTTTTAGCTCAGATATGATAAATCTCACTCAGTTTACACATACCCATTTATATCACGTTTGGGAAAAAAGGAAACCTGCAATAGGCAGCTACACGAAAGAACTATAATTATCCACACATATCTGGCCAAGGCAGATGGCAAGTCACCAAGTAATTTTGGTGAGAAATATCACACTTTCATATTACTTCTGATTGCTATAGTAATTAATTTAACAAATCTGGACACTCTCAGTGTAGTTTTTTATGAAAATCTCTAACCCCAGGGAATTATTTAGAGTTTGTTTTTTTTTAAATCCCAGTGTTCTTCATATTTGAGGGATTATATTTCTGGGGATATTTAGGATATTTAAAATCTAAATCCAGTTTTGAAAAGGACTTTTAATGATATAATGAAACATGTTCTGATGAATCAATGCAAGCTTATTTGAGCTAGTTATTATTGGTCCTGACAGTAGTTCGGCTGTGCTAAAAAGAAACTAAGAAGTGACCTACTCAAACATTTTCTCACTTTCTTGTCTGGATTTTGTTGTAGGGACAATTGTGCAAAAACAACCTCTTAGCAGTTTTTAAAACCTGCTTAGATTTTCCAGATGCCTTTGAAAACTCAGTGCTGAACTATGGTTTATATTATAGAATCACAGATGGGTTTGGATTGGAAGGGACCTTAAAGCTCATTTAGTTCTAACCACCTGCAATGGTCAGGGACACCTTCCACTAGACCAGGTTGCTCCAAGCCCCATCGAACCTGGCCTTGAACACTGCCAGGGATGGGGCAGCCACAGCGTCTCTGGAACCTGTGCCAGCGCCTCAGCACCCTCACAGGGAAGAACTTCTGCCTAAGATCTCATCTCAATCTCCCCTCTGTCAGGTTTAAGCCATTCCTCTTGTCCTGTCACTACAGGCCCTTGTCCAAAGCCCCTCTCCAGGTTTCTTGTAATCCCTTTAGGCACTGGAAGCTGCTCTAAAGTCTCCCGAGAGCCTTCTTTTCTCCAGGCTGAACTAGCCCAGCTCTCTCAGCCTGTCTCCGGAGCAGAGCTGCTCCAGCCTTTGGGGCATCTCCGTGACCTCCTCTGGACTCACTCCAATAGCTCCACATCCCTTTTATCTTAGGAGCCTGTTGTGGTTTAAGCCCAGCTGGTAACTTGTACCCACGTAGCCGCTCGCTCACTCCTCCCTCCCCTTTCCTTCCTCCCCCCGCTCCCAGAGGGATGGGGAGGAGAATCAGAGGAATGTAACTCCCACGGGTTGAGATAAGAGCACTCCAGAAACTAAGGTATAATACAAACCACTACTGCTACCAATAATAATAATGATGATAAGGGAAATAACAAGGGGAGAGGACACAGCCGCTCACCACCCACCGACTGATATCCAGCCCAACCCGAGCAGTGATCTGCCCCTTCCGGGTAACTCCCCTCAGTTTCTATACTGGGCATGACGTGCTGTGGTATGGAATAGCCCTTTGGCCAGTTTGGGTCAGGTGTCCTGTCTCTGGTTCCTCCCAGCTTCCCCTCCTCCCTGGCAGAGTACAAGACTAAGTCTTCGGTCCGAGTAAACATTACTTAGCAACTAACAAGACTGGTGTTATCAATGTTGTTCCCAGGCTGAAAGCCAAAACCACAGCACTGCACCAGCTACTAAGAAGGAGAAAAAATGACTGCTGTGGCTGAACCCAGGACAGGGCCTCAGAGCTGAACATCATTTAAAATCATTTAACATCATTTAGCAGAATTTGTTCAGAATTCAGATGTAAAGAGCCATACACAGTTTTACATTGCTTATTTTTTATGTTTAATTAATAAATTTTACTTCAGTAAATCTCAGATAGTAATGGTAACTTAGAAAAACACTTACCTTACGTAACACAGTTATTCCATTGCCATTCATTTCACCTGACAAAATCTGGTCCAGAGCATTAGCCAATAAAACTTATTCCAGCAGTTAGTGCTCTGAGACAGGATGTTAGAGGCTGATCAAAATGACCCAAAGACACTGCATTTGGCCATGCTGGATGGCCAAAGTCCAGGTTGGACTCGCTTGGAGCAATTTGATCTTGTGAAAGATATCTGTGTCAGGTGGGTTGGAACTAGGTGAGCTTTAGGTCCCTTCCAACCCAAACCATTCTGTGATTCACAACACGCAAAGGTGTCAAGGGTTTTTTTTTCCCTTCCCCATTCCCATGCAAGCCTTTCATAAGAATATGCAAATTATGTTATTATTACAAAAAGTCCTGTTTCTTCTCCAGTGTCTGCAACTGCAGTCATTACTTAATCCCGCTTTATTGGCTATTGCACAAAAAAATAAGAAATGGGATAGACCATAGAGAACAAACAGATTACATATGTGTTAACTTTGGTCATATGAGCAAGAGTGTCAGCTTTAAAGAAATAGTGGTTTTATGTTTAAAATCAGGAAGAACATCTGTGCCTGCAATTGTGAACTACAATAGAGATAATAGAGATAATCTGGTAATACTAAAAGTAATGAACCCTTTAAAATATTGCAAAACTTATTCAGTAAATTGTATTCATTACTTATTCCACAACTGTTTTTCTAAAGATTTAGAAAAGATTTCTTCTAAAGTGAAGAAAAAGGCACAAAAGCCCTTACATCTATTCCTGTCTCTTGGAACATGAATTCTAAAAAGTGTATAGATTTTCCAGATGACTTAAATATTTCTGAGCAGCAACTAGATAAGAATGTATATGCAATAAAATAACTGTGGCTGCTGAAAAAGTGGGCAGATAAAAAAAAAATTCATCTAAATTGCTCATACAGCTATATATGTTATCTGTCAAATATGACTACTGTCGTATGATATAAATTACTATTGATTTCCAAGCTCGGAGAAACCTTTCAGGCTCTGAAAAAAGATTTTAATCCATTTTGGGTTTTAAGTAATAACTTTCTTTTGGATTATCTTTTACAGAATGTTATGAAGTCAAGTCATTTGATTATCTCATACTAATGAGCGTAGTTAAACATTTACAGAAGATGAGAAGGAACTGCCTCATCAGACAGAATTTTACTTCTAGAGATAAGGCCCAAGTCATATAATCTGTATGGTATATTTTTATGTCAGTAGAAGTTCAATTTCTCACATACTAAATGACTGCATTTGATAGAATTTGTGTCAATGGAATAAACAGTAGCTCTTTGGAGGAAAAAAAAATCTAACTAATCTAACAAGGTTGGATGGGGCTTTGAGCAACCTGGTTGAGTGAAAGATGTCCTTGCTTGTAGCAGGGGGTTGGAAATAGATGAGCTATAAGATCCTTCCAACCCAAATCATGCTATGAATCTATGAATTAGGTTCATAGACCTACTAATGGCTTATAAAAATGTGTGATGAAAAGGATCTTAGATGATTGATTTCTCCAAAGCATAAGCATAAGCATAAGCATAAGCATAAGCATAAGCATAAGCATAAGCATATATCATTAGCTTAGCAGCTGCCAATATTCAGGACTTTAAAGATATCCTGAGAGGGTCTTAACAACATGATGTAAAAATTACTTTATTTAAACCATAATGGATCACATCATACCCTGCTCTAGTAGTTTGTCATGGTTTAAGCCCAGCCGGTAACTCAGAACCATGCAGCCACTTGCTCACTCCCCTCTTGTCTCCCCCCAGCTCCCGGTGGGATGGGAGGAAAATTGAAAGACTCCACAGGCTGAGATAAGAACAGTCCAATAACTAAAATATAATACAAAACTACTACTACTAATAATAGTAATAATAATGATAAGGGAAACAATAAGGAGAGAGAATATAAAACTAAAAAGGGAAACAGAAAAAACACAACAAACAAAAGGGATGCACAATACAATTCCTCACTAGCTGCCGACCAATACCCAACCCGACCCAAGCAGCGATCTGGGCCTTCCAGGTGATTCCTCCCAGTTTATATACTGGGCATGATGTGCTGAGGTATGGAATACCTCTTGCTAGTTCAGGTCAGGTGTCTTGTCTCTGCTTCCTCCCGGCTTCTTGTGCCTCTCCTCACTGGCAGAGCATGAGAGACTGAAGAAGTCCTTGACTGGGGTATGCACTTCTTAGCAACAACTAAAACTCTGGTGCGTTATCAGCATTGTTCTCAGACTAAAGCCAAACCACAGCACTGCACCAGCTGCTATGAAGAAGAGTAACTGCTACAGCTGAACCCAGGACATAGTTAATATTCAGTAGACTAGGAGACACACAGGCACTAGGCTCTGGATCACATTTGAGTATGGCTTGCTCCTTTTGAAGCCATGTGGGAGGAGAAGCAAGCTGAAGCACTGGTGCAAGCATTCCTTCACAAGGAAATTCATGAGCACATCTGGTCTGTTATCTTACTGCAATTGGGAATTAAGTAAAAAAATATATACAAACTTCAGCATATTTGAAGAGATAGGGTCTTTATAATTTTATTGCTGCTGCAAGACAACAGTAACTTGAAGGTCACATGTCACTCGCATGACCCATTAACATCAATAGGAGCCTTCCCATGGACTTAACTGTATTTTAGATGGGCCCTCAGTTCAGCCGTAACCTCTTATTCTGCTTACTGTGCTGACGTACACATACTCTTAAATGTTGCTGTGAAGCATCATTTTCTGTGCAGAAATTGTGCAGTAGTAAAACTGCCATTTATTGTAGATTTTAAAGGCAATGGCTGGCATACCTTCTAACACAAAGAAGAAAAAAAGCCAAAGAAAGCTAAAAGTAAGAATTTCAGAATAAAATCTGCTCCAGAAGGAAATTTGGCCATTTCGCTAGAAATCGGCTGAGACAGGGTTAAATACAGCGGATGCTACTATGTGAAACATCAATGCATGACATTTCACAGCAGTTAGTATGCCCAGATGCCCCCAGAGCCCACCTCGTTCCTCCTCCATTCTCTGCCACACTTTGAACAGTCAGGCACCACTAACAGGCAACTAGCCCATGCGGCTTTGAGCCACTTTGCAGTAAAAAAAGAGCAACACATTAGCTGTATTTTTGTCAAATCCTTTTTGGAAAGCTGAACATGTGATGTCCATTGAACCTAATTTTTGTCTCCTATGGTAGTCTTGTCTTCAAAGAAACCTAACCAGATGGTAAAGCCTGTCTTTTCTTTCTTAGAGGCCATCAGTCTTTGCTCAAGCTGTGTATTTCTAAGTGTTTTTCCTGTTTTGATCTCTGAGAAAGACTTTGTAAGACACTTCCTGGAAGTGAAGTTTAACTTGATTCTCAGATATGTTCCAACACTTTCGTTAATCCATGCCTCCATGATAACTACCTGAACCTACCGAGCTTCAACTAAGATATCTTGCAAAAGTAATATGTGCAGAATCTTCCCTACAGCTCTGGTCATACACCTCAGCTCACCAAGAATAAATAATAATGACTTCCACTTACAAGAACACCTTTTAACACCTAAGATCCCAAAGGTTTTACAAATCATAGTCCTGATTCTGCTGTCATCTACTTTAATAGATAGAGGACAAAGTTCTACTCCCACATATTGCTAACTTAAAACATGATGAAAATCTCACATGGGATAAAACTTTCCTGGTACAAGTAGAATAAAATAGCTAGTTAGAAAGACATTTATACTGCCACCATTTTAGAAAATTCAGATGCAATTTGTCTATCAAGTTGAACGTTATCACTCAAACTACAGTTTGGTTGAAAAATGAAAGTCAATAGTCAACATTTAAACTGAAACCTAGTATTTTTTTTAAATTTTCATGTGATTTGAGCATTTTGTCTTTGAACCTATTTTTCTGTATTTCCTGTATTTCACTAATGCATGATCAATGTAGACTTTATACTATTGGATCACTGTTACTACCGCAAAAAGCAACTATATATTATTGGGAAATCTATTCAGATGCCATCCAGACCAAATCTTTTTTAACCTTTAAGAGTGCAAAACAATCATGAAAGTTATGCTTGATGACTTGTATTCATTCATAACAGCATAAGACCAATTATGGTGTGGTGAAATTTTTTAACAGTTGTCTCCTTATGTCTTTTGGAAGGAATAGTCTTTCAGAGCTTCATTTTTATTGAAGCCTTTGTTTCTCTTCAGGCAAAAAACACCAACGTGGACTTAATCCAAAATCAGAATTTTAACTGAAATACTGCTTGTGAATATGAATCCATTTCCTTCAGAGAATATAAACAAGTGTGTATTCTATGTCTATGTTTTATAGTATGCTATAAAAATGTAATATTTTACCAGAGGAAATTCTGAAATAAAGCTCTATTATTTGTTGCTGACACTTACATTGCAGCTGAAACAACATTCCACTGTGAGGTAGGAAGCACCCAGCAGACATCAGCTACCAATAGAACTAGATGAACTATTTGCAATGAATAATCTGACAGTTATGGCCCTCTACTGTCTTTGGAATTTATCAATAAATAGAACACAGTATTGTTGGTTTTATTTTCTGTAATTATAAAAGTTATAGAAGTTTTAGTATTAACCTTGTCATGAACTATGTGATTTCTGTTATATATTAGGTCACTTAAGGTACATGACATTGCATCTGTTCTATAAGTGAACAAATGGGATTATTTGATGAAAATACAACTAATGACAATACAGAATAAAAGCTGTTTATTCATGCACAGATGTCATTGTTTGTAGGCAAATATAAGGGCATTGGAATAATAGCACTGAGAAAAATGTGCACTAATTCCAAGAATGACTTTTTGCACAGTGCCATTGTAACAGATGGGTAGCAGCTACTCAGGTGACTGAGGAGAAAGTTGTGAAAAGATCAACTGAATAACAAGCCAAATTTCAGTGACTACACTATAGGTTTAAGAGGGCTTATGTTTAGCTAACTGGCCTAGACTAGGAGCTCTACCTGCAGCTCATGTCTCAGTTACAAAAAGTTTATATACCTTGGACTTCAGGCAATGTAGTAAACAATCTCTGATTTCTTATCTGTGACTAAATCACAGGCAACAACTTGTTTTTTCTTCTAATCTTTGCCTTTCTTGTCTAAATTCTAAGACAAAGGCATTACAATGTGTAAGCATATCTTGTTCAACACAGTGTTAATCTTGCTGGAAGAATGCAGTAATAAAACTAATGCTTGTTACAAAGTATAGTAGGGAAATCGTATGCATTTTGCTCTATTAATGTCCATGTGTTCAATTTTAACTGAATAGTTGATTTTGCTTAATTTTTATTAAGTGAAAACTACAATTTTAGGTAATTTCAGTTCAAAGATAACTTAAGGATTAAGAATGCATACGATTCACTGCAGTAATTAAAAATATCTACTTTCTATTTATTCTTTTGTCACTACTGTGATGTATTGGAACAAAAATGAGGAAGATGATGAGAGTAAAGAGAGCCTAAACAATGTGATCTGTATAATTACTTTGGAGTTTTCAATTAGTAAAAAATTGTTTATCCAGGCCTGGGGCAGGAGATACATGGAAAACTATGTAAAAAAGCATAATTTAGATATGTTCTTGAGGGGTCAATAATTAGTATTGTACTGAGAGATTGTTGAGTTTTACTTGATGTTTATGAATAAGGACGTACTCTTAGGTCTCTGTTATTTTAATAACTAAGGGAATTAAATGTTCCAGAAAGTAAACTCAAGAGAGACAGGGGTTTAAAGTTATGTGTTACCTTATATCAATACATAAGGCTGTACAAAAGTAAATTATTTTTTTTGCTAGAGAGGGGTGGCTGATGAGGTTCAATGCCTTACTTCAGTTATTGACCAACTCTTGTTTCTTCAAAAAATTGCAACAACTTCTTATTGTGTTCTTAGCCAATTGTGCTTGCCACATATAGAATCATAGAATGGTTAAGGTTGGAAGGAACATTAAAGCTCATCCAGTTCCAATCCCCTGCCATGGGCAGGGACACCTTCCACTAGACCAGGTTGCTCCAAGCCCCATCGAACCTGGCCTTGAACGCTGCCAGGGATGGGGCAGCCACAGCTTCACTGGGCAACCTGTGCCAACGCCTCACCACCCTCACAGGAAAGAACTTCTGCCGAAGATCTCATCTCAATCTCCCCTCTTTCAGGTTAAAGCCATTCCCCCTTGTCCAACGCCCCTCTCCAGGTTTCTTGTAACCCCTTTAGGCACTGGAAGCTGCTCTAAGGTCTCCCTGGAGCCTTCTCCAGAGCAGAGCTGCTCCAGCCTTTGGGGCATCTCCATGGCCTCCTCTGGACATGATCACTCCAACAGCTCCATATCCCTCTTGTGTTGTTTCTCTAGAGCTGGACGGAGGACTGCAAGGGAGGGTTTCCCCAGTGCACAGTAGAGGGGGAGAATCCCCTCCCTCAACCTGCTGGTCTTTGTCTTGCAGTGATCAGTTTATGTCCTGAATTCACATTCCTTGATTTGCAGAACATTGGCAACTGCAAATATGTGATAGATAAGCATAAATACGTGATAGAAAAAAAATCATAAATATGAAAATCATAAAGATGTGATAGATATCATATATGACAGAGAATCATCATTTTTAAAAAAATTTATATTTAGACGTAGGAAGTCTTTTCAGCACTAGATTTGAAACAGCCATGTTTACAGTTCAGAACTTTATCACATCTTTCCTAATTGTACTTCCTTGAAAGTCTGAAAAAGCTTCTACTTACGATTCCCTAACCGTATTCCGATGATAGCAAATATTAACAGACAAATGGATTACAATTCTAGCTGAGCACTAAGTCAACTGGTACTAGCTGTAAGCATAGTCATCTAAAAGTTGGTTGCTTGTTTTTTATTCTCTCTTCATCATCTGTCGTCAATTCACAGATCGGTTATACAATAAATGCTTGATTAAATTCTGTTCATTATAGCAAAAATAGTGAGTAGCAGGTATCTCTAGTCTTTTCTATCCTCATTCAGATTAAGAATATGAGAATGGCTGTAATGGGTCAGCCTCTCTGCCTCAGCAATATGTCATACATCGTTGTAAGCAGGTGTCAATAATGTAACAGGAAAAGAGAAAGCATGTATCAATAACTTCCAATAATACTCTTCTGACTTCCAAGTATTTTCTACCTCAAGCAATACTTGAGGGGATTTTCACATATTTAGTAACCCTCTGTTCCGTTCTGTTCAGTGTTCCCCATTGTCCATCTAAACTTTCAACAGCTATGCCATCTTTTACTCAGAGAGAAGTAAAATACAAATAAAGCAAGCCAAAAGACTCCTATCTAACAGTAAATTAACTTGTATACAATAAAACAAATAAATATGAATATATTTTACATGGCTAGTTGAAAAAGCAGTTCCTGTAATTATACCCAAAGTGTATCACAAGACCTAGTAACATTAATTTCTCAGTACTACCTCTTAAATGGACATGCCATTGTCAGTGGTCCTAAGATTTATATCAGGATATCTGGAAAACCATATACATGGCAAAGAATACTTCCGGCTCATGTAGAAACCCAGGCTTTTTTCTTTGAGACAAATGACAGGGCTTTTGGCCACAAAAAACCTTGATATTGGCAAGATCTGTCGTTGTGGAGAACTGACCTGTCAGCTTGTTTTCTCTTTGTCTCTACACTGATACAATTGTATTATTTTCGCTCTTGCCTATTTTCAGTTTCATTGAAATCCCTTAGAAGATGAGTTTTCCGTGAAATAGAACTCCTACATCAAGGTCTTTCTTGATGCTGGTATGAAATTCAGAAAGATACTTGTGTAAGTATAATGCCCTCCTTCTACATAATCCTTTCAGTTAGTGCTTAATTGGAGATATTATTTGATATCTGTCATCACAGAATAATACTAATTTGCTGTTGTAACTTATCATTGGGTCTTTTAGATCTGCATTTTGAAACTTTGCAGGTATGACCTTTGAATTCACACATTCATGACTGCATTCCAAGCACTGTAACACATCAGGAATGTGACTGTCACACATTCCTTCCTCATGTCACCTTGGCATATCCATATTTCACATTTACATTAGCACATTGCTTCATGTTTTGCCCTGGTTTGATTGACATTCATCACTCAAAATTACCACAGATCTTAAACATCTTTAACTGATTATAGCCTTGAGATACCCTCTAATAAATGGCTGTGTTCAAATTCTTCAAAGCAAACACTCTGGTAATCAAAGGAACCTACTGTTTATGCACTTCTCATCTGGCAGTATACCAAACTGTTTTTAAATTAGTCTGAGAGCTTTAAAAATTATAGGCTTATAAATACTATTTTCTAGTTTCATGTTTGAGGTTATAAATCCTTTTTATTCTATGTCACTTTTTAAGTCACATTTTAAGTTTATTCAGATCTCTATACCATCTATCTGATTGGCTCCTATTCCAAGACAATTCATGGCCTGGAGAAAACCTTTTTTAATACAATTTTGAGAAAAATTTAATTATGACAGTCAGATCCAGATAGTAACTGCTTATAAGAGACATAAAACACCTGAGGTGATGAGATGACTTTAAAACACTACGGAGTGATGTGTTCTCTTAAATTCTCTCTCTGTATCAACTACCGATTTCCAAGATTCAGCATAGATTTTAGGGGACACCAAAATAATTTTTGAGATGCGTTTAGCAGAGAAGTTCTAAGAAGCAATTTAAGATAGATGTTGGCTTTTATTTATGAGTTGCCCAAAAATTCTGATCAGAGTTTGGAAGATCCTTGAATACTACTGAATAGCCTGCTCATTATAATTATTATAATACTTCACAATCCTATTAGACATACAAATTGTTGCTGCTCTGTAGAAGCAGTAGCTTCTGTATGTCTAGAAATTGTCCCTTAATTAAAAGAATCATAGCTAAAACTTACATAAAACATGAAAAGTCCTAGCTATGTTGAATTCCCGTTACTCACAGACAAACATTCTATTGGAAAGAAATTCCTATCAATCAGGCCCAAAACCCAGCATCCATATGAGGCCAGATGAATATAGGATTGATTTTTTCCCCCTTCTTTTTAGTGCCTTATTAAAAGCTACTAAGACATTGGCATCTTCAGCATCAAAAATAAAAATAGAGCTGCCAAGAGAAAACTGATTCTCCACGGTCTTCCTATTTAAGAATCAGTAATATGTTAATAAAAAAGAAATAGATGACATAGAGAAATGAAACATTGTTTATGAATCTAGTAACACTCAAATTTGCCACTTAAAATTCCATTTGCTCACTGTCAAGAAATCATGCAAATTTGAATTTCAAATTAATAGGACCAAGGTAACATTAGCAAATTAAGGTGCAACTTTTTCACTTTCAACATATCTTTGGTGTGCTCACATTGACAATTACCTCTGCCATATAGACTGAAAGCTTAATTATCAGATCAGATAACCTTGTACGCTTGTTGTAGCAGGTTTCATTTGTGGTTTAGGGAGTAATTTACATATTAAAAAATTTCACTATAGAAAGCCCAATTTCACTATAACTTATAAAGTTCAAGATCAGAGAAGTTCATCCAGCACATTGTCAAAATCCTTGTTTAATTTAAGCTAGCAATTGTCAGTTTCTTTACAAACCGTGAACTAGGTCATCTTGTGAAACAGATCTTGGCTTGATGATCGTTACTGATCCATATGGAATCCTGGAATGCATTTTCACTTTTTTATCAAAAATTATGTAGTTTGAAGGCTTAACGGGAATATTTTGCAATGGACTTACAGAATCTTTATAAATAGAGCTTGAAAGGTGCTCTACCAGTTTATTTAGCCTCTATGAGTAAATAGTTTAAATGAAACATGAATTATTTCAACATAGCATAGTACGGGGATATTCAGGCATAGCCAAATCAGTATGAAACAAAGCTATTGTCTAAGCTGCAGTGTAAAAATGTTGCTGTCAATGTGTGTGATCTGTTGACATATTGAGATAGATTAAATGGTTTCCTTGAGGTCACCTGATCCCTGCCTAAACAAAGCAGAAATAATTCTTGGCTTATTGTGATAAGAACAGTCAGTCCTTAACAACAGTATGCATATTTTAAAATCTCAAAAACATATTACAGGATAAATCAAAACCATTTTATCTATTTCACCTATTTCATTCACATATGTCCACAAAAATGACGCCTTCTTATAGCATCTTACGTTTGAAAATGTAAAAAAGCTGGACTGGGGCCTGAACATTTAAGAATGTGCTTCCATCTTCTCTACTCAAACCCAAACAGATCTTAGTAATTTACAAAGCTGGGTATTCTTATTCCTATTTTTTTACTGAAAGTGACAAAAGAATGGAGGCCTAGAAACGTTGAAGTGACTTGCAGAAGTTCAAAGAGCTTATGACCTTGCAAGTCAGTCATGGAATAGGAATAGAAGCCAAGATCACTGGAATCCAGAAATGGCCATTAGGCTATGCCTTGCAGGAAGGCTTTAGCAGAATAAAACCATTCTTCATATGTCTTTAAAGAGTGTATTTCAAAGCCTGTGGTATTATGGAAACACTGAATACAGAATTAGCAGTAAGGAGGGAAAGCAAAAATAATAGGTTGTCTAGTCTGTCCTCCAACTAGCACACGATTTTGAAATTTTTAAGTGTTTTGTGAAGTATGACCTTAATTCTGAACTCAAATAGCAAACATATGAAATAATCAGGGCTAAGACACCATGTTTATGATGTAAATACATCACACAAATAGAGTTCCTTTTGACACTGTAATTCAGAAAGAAGCAAGATTGATTTAGTTACCTCCTTTATCAATCACAAAATGTTGTCCTCTCTGACTAGTGTCAGTCTGGCAGATGGACTGAAATGACAGGTATGTCACACTAAATATTGGAAGTTGTTCTTAGATTTGTTGAATTCTTATTTTTGTTGTTGTTACTGTTCACAGATGACACTTTACGTTCAGTCCCCAGAGCCTGGCTTTTATCGCTTCCTGTTGAAAATAACAAAATAAATAAATAAATGATCATATTCTGATCTGTGGTTTAAGAAATAATTACTTCTCCTGAAAAAACCTTTAAATGAATTTGCATCTTCAGTGATATCCAAGGTCAGTTTTCTGCCTCCCCCCTGCTCTCCAGCAATTCTGATAGCTTAGGAAGAAGGAAAGCTCAGATTTCAGCACAACAATTTGAAGTCTTAATTAGGGAATCCTGCAGTGAAATCCCTTTTTCTCTTATGGTGTGTATTGGGATAGTCACAAACTAACCCTATGGAAGAATAAGGGGTAAGGTGAGAAAAGGGAGAAAAATCATCTCCCAGTATACTCATCATTAATCAGAAGCATGACTCACATTTGCTTAAAGAAATATATCAGTAATATCATCAGTTTTCGACAGGAAAGAGTTATGAGTAGAAAGGTTGGATGTGGTAGTGCAACAACTAGCACTCCTTCCCTGCCTACTTCTGACAAGATAGTGGAAAGATTCATATAACCATAGGATCACAGATTGGTTTTGGTTGGAAGGGACCTTAAAGCTCATCCAGTTCCAATCCCCTGCCACAGGCAGGGATACCTTCCAGTAGACCAGTTTCCCCCAAGGCCCCTCCAGCCTCGCCTTGGACACTGCCAGGGATGGGGCAGCCACAGTTTCTCTGGCCAACACGTGCGAGGACCTCACTACCCTCACAGGGTAGATGTTCTTCCTAATGTCTCATCTCAATCTCCCTTCTTTCAGCTTAAAGCCATTCACCCTTGTCCTGTCCCTACAAGTCCTTATCAAAAGCCCATCTCTAGCTTTCTTATCACCCCTTTGGGCACTGGGAGCTGCTCTAAGGTCTCCCCATAAGAAGCCTTCTCTTCTCCAGGCTGAACCAGCCCAGCTCTCTCAGCCTGTCTCCAGCGCAGAGCTGCTCCATCCCAAGAAATATATCAGTAATATCATCAGTTTTCGACAGGAAAGAGTTATGAGTAGAAAGGTTGGATGTGGTAGTGCAACAACTAGCACTCCTTCCCTGCCTACTTCTGACAAGATAGTGGAAAGATTCATATAACCATAGGATCACAGATTGGTTTTGGTTGGAAGGGACCTTAAAGCTCATCCAGTTCCAATCCCCTGCCACAGGCAGGGATACCTTCCAGTAGACCAGGTTACTCCAAGGCCCCTCCAGCCTCGCCTTGGACACTGCCAGGGATGGGGCAGCCACAGTTTCTCTGGCCAACACGTGCGAGGACCTCACTACCCTCACAGGGTAGATGTTCTTCCTAATGTCTCATCTCAATCTCCCTTCTTTCAGCTTAAAGCCATTCACCCTTGTCCTGTCCCTACAAGTCCTTATCAAAAGCCCATCTCTAGCTTTCTTATCACCCCTTTGGGCACTGGGAGCTGCTCTAAGGTCTCCCCATAAGAAGCCTTCTCTTCTCCAGGCTGAACCAGCCCAGCTCTCTCAGCCTGTCTCCAGAGCAGAGCTGCTCCAGCCCCCCAAGCATGTCCATGGCCTCCTCTGGACTTGCTCCAACAGCTCCATGTCCCTCGTGTGTTGTTGCCCCAGAGCTGGATCAGGACTGCAGGGGGGGGTCTCCCCAGAGCACAGTAGAGGGGGAGAATCCTCTCTCTTGACCTGCTGCTCACGCTCTTGGGATGCAGCCCAGCACATGTAGGGGTTCATGGGAAGCTTCTCGTCATCCAACACCTCAAGTGTCTCTAATTCAAAGTATGAACTCTTGAGAAATTTTCAGTTTTGCCACATTAGTGAATAACTGAATGGAACACAAAACAGTGATGCATCACTGCAGGGTGATACATCAGAAAATATGGTTTATTCAATTATCTTGACAACTGAACTGCAGTTTTAAGTATTTGTGATAATGCCTTCATAAGATAGCAGTAAATATTTCATAATGTATTTTATGAAAATAAGGCCTTATAAATTCTGCATTGCACATAATAAAACACTGGAGCATGCTGCTATGGAGCTTTTACTAAGAGGCAGGGAAAATGGAGGCACTTTGTGTATAAATCAAACGAATGAAAGCTCCCAGATTATTAACATGCAGCTTTTTAAACGTTATTTTTGAAGGAAAAACAGTCTGAAATTCAGTAGCTAAATCAGATCACATTTCTATCCTTTCTAAAAGCATGATGTTTTTAAATGAAGAGCAATCTGCTTCTGGCTTATAATGGAACATAATTTTTACTTTCAGCTGTTTCCAATTTTCTGAATACAGACTGAAATTGTGACAATTGCTTCTGCACAACTCCAGATAGATTGTTGTCTCTAGTCCCTGTTATACATGTGTAATTACACAAATATAATGTACAAGCTTTCCAGAAAAGCTTTTATTTAGGGACCTTAACTTAAGCAAGATAGTCACTTAGCATCACAGGACAAACAGACTGGTTTGGGTTGGAAGGGACCTTAAAGCTCATACAGTTCCAACACCCTGCCAGAGGAAGGGACACCTTCCACTAGACCAGGTACCTCCAAGCCCTGTCCAACCTGGCCTTCAAAACTGCCAGGGATGGTGCAGACACAGCTTCTCTGGGTGTGCCTGTGTCTCACCACCCTCACAGGGAAGAATTTCTGCCGAATGTCTCATCTCAATCTCCCTTCTGTCAGCTTAAAGCCATTCCTCCTTGTCCTGTCCCTACAGGCCCTTGTAAAAAGTCCCTCTCCAGGTTTCTTGTGGACTCTCTTTAGGTACTGGAAGACTGTTTAAGGTCTCCCTGAAGCCTTCTTTTCTCCAGGCTGAACAAGACAAGCTCTCTCAGCCTGACTTCGTAGGAGACATGCTCCAGCCCCTGGAGGATTTTTGTGTCCCTCCTCTGGACATGATCTCTCACTTTCCACCTTAGCCAGGGAACAGGATGCCCTGGTAAAATTCATGCCTCCCTCCTTAGCCATGCAAGAGCTCCTGATATGGTCAAGGGACACTTCAGCACCCAATTCATTACACATGTTCCAGGGATCGAAGGATTCCGGGTGGAGAAGGAACGTAAGCCACACATATACACCCCAAACTACTAGAAAGTTTATTACAAGATCTAAAACAGATGTAAAATCCAGAGATATCCCAAGCCAGAAAGAGAGAGAACTAAAGGCTGCCAAAGAACAGTTTAGGCACAGATTCTTAGCAACCTACACATTTATTCAATGACCAAGAGGCCAGCTCCAAGGTGCACTGAGAGCAAACGGGATGGCAGGCACTACTTGGCGGGCGTCTCCACATAGGTAATGTCAGCCATAAAAGGTAGTCAGATCCATCTCCCCCATCTCCCTCTTCTCTCGATCTTTTTCGAACCCCCGGGGCACTTTATATCCCAAAAAGTGCCAAGTCATCCTGATGCAGGGGGGCAGCCTGCACCAGGAGGAGTGGCCTTGCCAGCTCCCCGCCATGTACACCCACTCCAGGTGATCAGGGATGGTCCACCACAGACCAATTTTTACAGTGTTAGACCCATCCAACACAACACAGAAGGAAAAAATTCCTGAGCAGTCCAGATGATGGGGCAGGGGAGAAGTACCACCACACTGCCAGATAAATAATAAACAATCTTCACACAAAGCAGCTGTATATATGTAGATGAGGCTTTTGCATCTAGGGACTCAGAGCCCTGCTAGCTATGGATCTTGCACAGAGAAATTCAATAACCCGGAGGGTGGTTTGATCATAACCTTTGTGAGTAGGAATGAAAACACTGTATGCAGATTTGACAATCACAGCCTTAATACTGTAATAATATACTTTTTATGTGAGTGAACAAGAAATGAAAAGCCCTGTACAACATCAGAAAGTTTTTTGTTTTTTGTTTTTTTTGTGGGGGGGTGTGTGTGTGTTTAAAGATACGAAGTATGTTTATTTTTTCAATAGTTCTCAATATTTTTTTTGGAACATAAAGAACACCATAAGTTGATTGTACCAATGTTCACTTTACAATAGCTACATTTCTCTGCCTCAGGAGAATAAATAATACAATACAACCAAAAGGAGCCAGTTCTGAATATAGTAATTCAAAAAGTCTTTTTTGACACAATTATCCATAAGGTCATCTCAGAGGGAGCAGAGTGGAACATCTCCATTTTCTTGCATGTTTTTAACTTTTTTTTTTTTTTTTTAGCGTATAGAGTTAAGATCTCATCTTTTGGGAACTCAAGTTATTTTCCAAACTGTCCATAGCACATGTAGTTTTCAGAGGCAAAAGTGCTGCCTGATTTTCTTCTGCAATTCACATTATAAACATTAAAAGAATGAAAACTCTGCAGGATAAAAATGGTTTCCAGTATTCCCTTCTCCCATGCCTTTTTTCCCCAGTAGGACATGTATTGCTGTGTTTCACTGCTCACTGACACTGCCAGCAAAACCAGGAATTCCAAGCACAGGAAATAAAATGTTCATGAATCTCTAGATATCATATTCATACCCTGCTGTTTTCCTTGTAGTCTAGAAACTACAAATCACTGCTCAAAAACTAACTAGGTCTTCTTTTAATGTTAATTATGAGATGAAGATTTGGTTTGATTGAGCTGTGAAATGAAAAGCCTCATCTGCAAAGATACAGATTTTAAACACATAGCAGGACAGTATTTTAACCTGTGCTGCAATGCTGTTACTTTAATTGTTTAGCATTCCATCACATTCTAAAGGAAATTTAACAACCAAGATTATACATTTTCTTTGTGATTTTTCATATGGTAATTGATGTGTATTGAACACTAAGTTCACTTTATCTTTTTCAAATGCCCCATTATCAATTGCCTCCATTCACATTCTACATGAAAGTGAATGTTTGGACTAAAAACCATTTGGCTTGTGGCTACAAATTGCTGTCTATTGATAAAAAGTAGAGGTTTAAGTTAGGGAGAAAAGGTCTCCAAAACCACTCCTTTTATGCTTCTTTCACTGTTTCCATGATCTTGTCATGAATCATTTGCCAAGAACAGATCACTAGAAATGAAGTAGGCTTTTAAACTAATAAAAGAAGAAGAAACTTGAATGTTGACAAGGTATTTAATATTTACTGACTATAAACATAGACCTATAGAAGAAAATGTGATGAATGTCTGTGAGCATTTGACCTCTGCAACCTCCATGGAATTCTTCAATGTAATACTTCAGGGAATGTAAATAGCAGTAAAAGCAGGGGAAAATGTAAGAAGAAATGCAATAAATATACTCTGAATTGCAGAAGAGAGGCTTTCTAATGGGAGTACATCTCTTATTTGTGAAACTGCTAAATAATGAAGTGGTGTCTATAAAAAAGTAGTGAAATCTTCATCGAGTGTGATACTAGAGAACAGAAAATGTTTTTATAAATTGCTCTAATGAACTCAGTGAAAGGAACATGTATTTCGTGTAATCTAATACATTTTAAAATTTCAAACCTCTTAGAGGGTAGAATTTAATTTAAAAAAGAGTTTCCACCTCAATTGTGCAAAATATAATTTTGGATTTTTGTTCACTTCTGTAAGTTGTCAATCAAAATATGAGGAATATTCTGAACTTTAAATAAGAATAAAAGAAACATTCATTCTTCTCAACATGACAGCTGTTCACTCTCTCTTTGTATCATTAGCCTGGAATAAAACAGGAAGAGAAAAGGAATGATAGCTTAACAATCATCTTGCATTAAGTACTATAATGTGCTTAACTTTTGAGACAATTAGTTGGTCATGAAAATGCTAATTGCATTGAAATACTTATACCACTTTGGAATGATAGTTATTTAAGAGTTAGTAGGACTCTTCTGAAATACTCCAACACAGATCTTGAAACATCAGCAACTGAAATTTTACATGCACTCTATGAGCTGTTGCAAAAAGATTGGTTAGGATAGCTCAAAAAATCACCATCAAAGATATTAGCAAAAGTGATTTTAATAGAAATTTATGAAAGTGTGATTCAACAGAATTCTATGGCAAGGTTCACTCTACTACATACAAAAGGAAATTGTGTCAAGTTGGTGATGATTTATACAGAATCAGGCTAAAATGATTTCTACAGAATTGGGCTAAAGTGATGTGTACAGAAACTGAGGATATAAAGGAATAGGAGAGACCCTCCCATTGAGTCATGAGGTTCAGAGTGGATGCCCTTCCTTTCTATTCTACTTACAGAGGGGCCTAGATGCAGATGGATTGACTTCTAGTCCCAGATTTGGTCAGCAGGTTTTATGTCTAAGGACAAGAGAAACCCTCCTGTTGAGTCACAAGGTTCAGAACAGATCCCCTTGTTTTCTAAACTCCTGATAGAGCCTAGGTGCATATGGATCTAGTCTCTGTCTGATACCTGGTTTGTCTCTAGTGAAATGTATAACAGAAAATTGAAGTAGAGAGATTGAACGTGAAAAGCATAAGGGGGACCTTCCAGTTGAATCAGAAGGTTCAGATTGGACACCCCACTTCCCCACCCCACTTGCTTTCTTAAATCTATCTTAGAGAGGAGTCTATGTGCAGCTATATTCAATCTTAGTCTCAGACCTGAACAACAGTTTATGGAAAAATACAGGGAATAAAGAAATCCTTTCAGTAAGTTCAAGGTTTAGGATAGACCCCCTTGCTTTCTAAACTCCTGACAGAGCCTATGTACAGCTGGATCTAGTCTTAGTCTCAGACTTAGTGAAGAGTATTCATCTAAAGAGTTACAAGTATCACTTAGAAGCAGTTTGCAGTTTAAAATGAATCACAAGATTTCCGACAACATTTGATTATTAGAGCTAATAGACACACACTTGCAGTGAAGTATTTAGCTCAGAATTTGATGAAAATCTCTGGGAATATGTCTGCAAGGTGACTTTTGGATCGGTAAGGTATCTTCTCCTAGCCTATGTTTCTTTACCTATTGCTTAATCCATTTTGTTTGAAATTGCAAGGAATTTAACCCTCAAGAAGCAAAAATCTCCAGGCCTTCCTAATTCTCCATTACACTTTTTGCAAGTCAATGAAGATATTTCTGGCTTCCAACTATACTGAAGCCTAACCCCATCAGAAAGAAACAGTCTACTTTGCCTGCAATGTCTTTGCCTATTGGCTAAAGTATGTCACTAGTACAATCACTAAGTTCCACTTTCCAAAAATTATTACTCTTCTTCCTTAAACCCCCCTAATATTATCTCAGTTATTTCCTCCTTCTTTTCACCAATACGATCTGTATTGTCCTTCTCCTTGGTTTCCTGGTTTTTATGCCTTGGCTTATTTTACTGAGTTATCAAGCTGGAATATAAGGCACATGGGAAAAATCACGATTTGATAGAGATCAATGAACTTACAAGATGGAACCTGCACTACATTTTTCAAATACTGTAAACTTTTGGTTCATCTTCTGACTTCCTGATTTTGCTTCTTTTAGATTTGCAAAATTAGGATGAAATAGAAACATCCATTATTGCTATACTTGTAGAAAGCAAGAATGCTGCATTAAGCACAGCGAACATGTAGTAACAGGACAAGAGGGAATGGCTTTAAGCTGACAGAGGGGAGATTGAGATGGGATATTAGGAAGAACTTCTTCCCTGTGCGGGTGCTGAGGCGCTGGCACAGGTTGCCCAGTGAAGCTGTGGCTACTCCATCCCTGGCAGTGTTCAAGGCCAGGTTGGTCAGGGCTTGGAGCTACCTGGTCTTAGTGGAAGGTGTCCCTGCCCATGGCAGGGGATTGGAACTGGATGAGCTTTAATGTTCCTTCCAACCCAAACCAGTCTGTGATTCTATGACAAAAAGTCACCCCATGATTTTGATATACATTCAAGAATATCAGATAAAGATTAGCAATAGCCTCGCCATATCTGCAGGCAATAATATTCTGTGACAGGTGCTATCTTTAGGATACTTTGTCCTGGAAGCATAAGTCACTCTCTTATTCCTTTTTAGGCAATCCTACTGTACATGACTTCAGTGAACTTAGCGCTCTGGAGAAATATTGTTAGAAATGAGAACAATTCTTGCTGTGATTGAAGAAATTTGTAGAATACAAGAAGTAATGTGACTTCTGTGGTTGCACTTTGGCCCTAATTTATATTTAACACCATTGATCTTATTTTTAAACAGTTCTCTGAATAGCTTTGGCAAAAATGCTTTGGGTGAAATGGCTGTAACATAAATATTCTCTCTAAAGTCTCATTTCTTCTTTTTAAAATGTAAACCCTCACTTCGGATCACTTTCATGTACCTGTGTTTTTGTACTTGAAAAATGCCTACATAAAACCTTACATGCACACACCTGTATCTAGGCATTGTGTTAGAATCACACTTTTATTTCATGCTGTGGAAGCAATGAAACAGCTCCTTCCATCCAAAAGGCTTTTGAGCTTTTTGGAGATGAGGAAGTAAAATATTTAATAGCATTACACAGATCCATGGCCTCAATAATTGGCTTTTATTGCCATAAAATGATCCTGTTTCAAAAGAGAAAAAGGGAGAGAGTAAAACGAGAATGTGCCATTGTCACCCTCAGAAAAGCCATTTTGGTTCAGCAGAGAGCAATGATTATATATATGAATAAACATGATGGGATTTTTTTAACATCTAAAAATGTGACATATAAAGCCAGAGACCCCTGGCCTTTGAAAGGAGATGTCATCATTTGCCCCTAGTAATTACTTTACATTACATTACATAGCCTTTTCCCAACTGAACATATAGTGTTCAAAGGATTATAGATATGATAACAGAATGTAAGGACTTTGTTAGAATTATAGAAAAGTTGTCATTTGAGATGTTATGTACTAATCAGAAATACTGATGGCATGCCTGCCATAAGATGCAGGGCAAAGGGCATCTCATAGTTGCCTTTTTGGTGACCAAGGGGGCATATTAGAAAAAAGTGACATCTGATTGATTCTACTTTCACAGTTGTCTTCTTTCTGTGAAAAACAGGTGCTTAAAGCAGCAGATTGCTTGGCTTCAACGATGCAGACCGCAGGTTTACTTACAGGTATATGGGCAGAAAGACAAACCAGACTTCAGGAATTCAGATAATATCCTTTCAAAGGAAAACATATCAGAAAACGTATCATTGAACAGGACCTACTCTGAATATATGTATCATCAGGTCCAATTACAGCTGCTGCTATTTCAGAGCATAATTTACAGATTTGATAGGCTTTTACATTGTTAGAAAAAAGCTGACACCAACATTGCTGTAACTGCAATGTTTTGTTTTTGATTGTCCTTCACATGCCACAAAATATTTTGCCCATTTGAATTTTGTCTTTCTAGTGATGACTGGAAACAATTCATCTTTTCATTCTTGCAGTACTTCATTTTCATGGAAAATACATCTTTATATAATAAATAAATATTCCATAAATAAAAGTAAATATTCCATAAATATTTTCTTTTTAGGGGGTGGTGTTTTTAATAAATATGCATGAAGAAAACTCATTAAAAAAGCAAACTCCTAAGTCCACTTCCTGCATCTCCACCACCAGTGCCACTGTTTAGGGAAATAAAAATGGGAACCCATAAGAATTTGACCTCTTTGATTTAGTCACACTGGGTATTTAGGAAGTTATAAGTACCACTATACCTGATAACGAACAAAAATAAGGTATACAACAGGAAACATAACTATTGCAAATTCCTTTAAAGAAACACAGGTAGAAGGTACATCCTACCACCATTGCTTTCCATGGCTTAGAAGTAATCCTAAGATTATAAACCTGTGTGATGGGTAGCTCTG
The DNA here is from genome assembly GCF_000696875.1 of Nestor notabilis. Classification (NCBI taxonomy): domain Eukaryota; kingdom Metazoa; phylum Chordata; class Aves; order Psittaciformes; family Psittacidae; genus Nestor; species Nestor notabilis. The sequence goes on from NW_009928740.1 coordinate 32,687, forward strand.
AGTTAAAGGCCACAAGGACTTGAGTAGAGTCATAGAATAGTTAGGGTTGGAAAGGACCTTAAGATCATCTAGTTCCAAGACCCCTGTCATTAGCAGGGACACCACACACTAAACCATGTCACCCAAGGCTCTGTCCAGCCTGGCCTTGAACACCTCCAGGGTTGGAGCATTCACAACTTCCTTGGGCAACCTATTCCAGTGCCTCACCACCGTCTTGGAAGGAAGAACTTCTTCCTTATATCTAACCTAAACTTCCCCTGTTTAAGTTTAAAGCCATTACCCCTTGTCCTACCACTACAGTCCCTAATGAAGAGTCCC
>NW_009928741.1:0-6940 GCF_000696875.1 Nestor notabilis
TTTTGCTGTCCAGTGTGGGCAGTTGCAGGAAGAAACCATCCAGCTCCACAACATGTTCCAGGTCCCCTGTAAATGGTCCATCAGCGTGAATGAGCCTGTTAAGGAGGTAAAGCACAGACAGTGTGTAACACGCAACTTCTCAGTTGGGTTTTCTTTGCCTCTCTTGCCTTTTCTGCCCCTCCGTCTGCCTGAGCACCTGGGCTGCAGCTCGCTTGAGGAAGCCTTTGAGGGTACAGAGCAAGGCTGGTTCACCTGGGCCTGTTGACTAGCTGATGCTTCACTTCTCTGCCATCATCACCCATTCCTCCTCCTGTGAGGACACTGCCTCCCCATCTGCCTGCCCCACCTACATGTTTGCCTTCCAGTCCTAGGCAGTGGTGGCCACACCTGGTTGGGATAAGGGTGCTCCCTGCACCGTGCCAGCATCTCGGAGCACTGCAGGAACCGAGGGTCTGTCCTCACAGACCGAGGAGACCTCACACGACTGGTTTCTGTGCTCAGGTGGACAAACACCTTCCAGCCAGCAAGCGTAAGAAGCTCGTTCAAGGAGTTGAAGGCTGAGCCCTGTGTCTTTGAGGTGCTGCCCTCAGCTGGAACCCTCTCTCCAGGGAAGCAGTGCCATGTCCAAGTCCGGTTTTCCCCCATGGAAGAGGTGAGATTGCCAGGTGTCACCCCCAGGAGGTCTGGCAGGCCAGTGTGGTAAGGGGAGCCCAGCACAGGGAGTGGGAGATGAGCTCTGCCACCACGCGGAGCTTTCTGCCAGCTCCATGCTTGCTGTGCCTCAGTTTCCCCTGCACATTCCCGCGCAGTTTGGGAGTCAGCTTAAATGACGGAGCATTCCCAAAGGCAGTTTGCATGTGGCCACTGTGGCTTGGAAAGTGGCAGCATGTGACAGTATGGACACAAGTGCTTCCATGCCTGGGGACAGTCCCAGGGATGTTTCAATTGCTAGTGGAGATGTCACCATCTTGTGTGTGGCTTTGACCAGAGCCAAGCACTGAGCAGAGAAGACGACCCTTATTTCTGTCCAGTGAGAGTTCAGCTGCCTCTTTCACACAGCTGCTGTTTGCCTGGTGCAGCAGTGCCAGGACTGCGTCTGGGCAGCAAAACCCTGAGGACCTTTCTCATGAGCATTGTGCTCCCTCATGACTAGGTGAAAACCTCTGATAGTCCATTTTAGATCCATCTGGTACCCAACTATCCAGTTACACTCCACAGCAGGACTCACCCCAGTTACTCAGAGCCATGCAGATGCTGTAGCCCCTGCTATGAGTAAATACCTGGTTTGTGTTCACCTTAGAGGTACTGACCACCCCTGACCCTGGAGCTATGGTTGACTTGGAAGTGCTGTCACCTGGGGCTTCACGGAGGAGCTTTCTGTGCTTCTTTCTTTGCAGAAGCGCTACCGGGGCGAGCTGCAGATCCAGATTTGCCAGAGCAGCCAACGCCTCCAGGTGCCGATGTCAGGACGTGGTCTGGAGCCACGACTGGAGTTCAGCCCCACAGTGCTCGAGCTGGGACCGGTGCTGCCGCAATGTCAGGACGTGGTCTGGAGCCACGACTGGAGTTCAGCCCCACAGTGCTCGAGCTGGGACCGGTGCTGCCGCAGAGCTGTGGGGCAGAGGGGACAGTGGTGGTGAAGAACCCATGCAAGTTCCCCATCGAGTTTTACTCACTGGAGTTTGACCAGCAGTACCTTGCTGAGGAGCAGGTGAGAGGGAAGGTCTGTGCACACTCCGGTAGCTTCACAGCGCTCCAGCGTTCCCAGGCTCGTGCCAGGGAGATGGCAGTCCCCAGGGCAAAGCCTGGTGACATTCCAGGGTTAGCCAGCTCTGCTGGCAGGCTGCGGAGGGGCTTGGATAGTCCCTGCTGTTGGGAGGAAGAAATGTGGGAGGGGATGGTTCGGCTGGGGAGTCTGTTCGTGTGGTGAAGCTCAAGAAACTCATGCTGTCTATGGTTTATCTTCCCTCTGTGCACAGATCCTGCGGACAGTGACAGATTACAATAGCCAAAACACCCTGTTGCTGCCTCCACGTGCCCCAGGTGAGATGCTGCCTCTGGAGGTGCTGGAGTACTTTGAGGAGCAGAAGAGGCTGCAGGGTGCACAGGACAAGTTCAAGATGGAGGAACCGTCAGGCCAGGAGAATGGCCAGAAGATGCTGCAGAATGCTCAGGGCAAGTCTAAGGCAGAGGAACCATCAGGCCAGGAGAACGGTGAGGAATTGCCACTGGCTGTCCTGAGCATGGACTCTAAATGTGAATGTGGATATGAGGAGGAAGAAGGTGTTGAGAAAAGATGCAGGACAGGTGATAACCCTGAGCTCTGTTTTATGTCCATTTTGGGGAAAGGGCCTCAGTGGAGGACTGGAGTGTCACCTTCATCCCTTCACTGCAGCCTGGTGCCATCTTGGCTCCTGTAGGCCCTGAATCCGCTCTTGCATATGAAGTCTGTAGGATCTCAAAAGGGGTCTGGGGCAGGGACAAGGGAGAGGCCATTTCCCCAGTTTGGCCAAATGAGCACCTTTGCCCCAGGAGCTGCTGGGGTCAGGGCGCTGCTGTTCCCTCTCCCAGGCTGGGCAGCTCTCTCTGTCTTATGTGACATTCCAAGCTCAGGTGGCTCTTGGTGACCTCCTGAAGGGCAAAGGCAGGAGTTCTTTGGGTGGGGAGGATGATGAGGATCACAGGGAGACAGGAGGGTGACTTTTCTAACTGACTCTGCACAGTAGAGCACCAGCAAAGCCCAGCCAGCAGCAAGGGGGCTGTGGGAGAACTGGAGCACAGCCCTGTCTGTAGGGCCGTCGCCTGCCACCCCGGCATCAATACCTCTGCAGAAGGGTGTGCAGCCCAGAACTGCAGAGGGATCGTCATCCTTGTCCACGGGGCACCCCTGGCAGGTACGTGAGCTACAGCCCTTGGCTGCAAGATGTGGGGAGCAGGAGAGACATACCCTGGTGGCCCATGGTGCTTGGTTGAGCAGTTGAAGTGAAGCAAGTTAAGCCTTAGCTCTGCTGGTACATCGCTGGACATGGTCCCAGGCCTTCGCCCAGCTGGTGCAAGTAGTGTGGCTCACCTTGTGTCCGTACAGCCAGACTCTTGTTCCCTCAAACAGGGTGGCCATGTACCCACTGCTTCCTGAGACTACATTGCCTAGTGTCCATGTTGCCCGCAAGAGCAGTCCCAGCCCATGCTGACCCCAAACTGTGTCCAGACGTTGCCCACAACAGCACCAACCAGCACAGGCTGGTTGAGGGGTGGTGGGACAGGGCTCAGTGTTCTGGCCTAGGGTTGAGGTCACCACAAGGGACAGAGTCCTCAGCTGGACATGAGGACTATGGAGACGATCCACCCAGCTCTAGAGTTCAAGGCTTCTAACCATGCTCAAGCTTCCACCTTTGTGGTCTCCCCTGAAAACGGGCGCTTGCTTTACAGCTGTCCTGATACTTTGCTGTCCTGTTCAGGGGCTTTCCACAGCCTGCCCTGAACAAGCCTCATGTGCAAGTGTCACCAAGCAGCTTCCTCTCTCCCAGGGAAGACAGCGGCAGCGGTGGCCCTGTCCCAGCATTACGGCGTTGCCTGCTTGTCCATTGATGCCGTGGTGAAGGAAGCCATCTCAGACAGGAGCAGCTCGGCCGGGCTCCATGCCCGCGAGCTCTGCATCAGGGCTGCCATTGAGCAGAGCCACTGTAACACAGAGGATGCTGGTAAGGAGAAACGCTGGGCCCAGAGCAGCTTTGGAAACCCACCATGGCCAGCCACTTGTGCTTGCTCCACAGAAGAAGTCTGACAGCTGTCGGATCTCTTGGGGAACATGGGTGCTGTGTGTAGAAGTGAAAAGTCACTTCAGAAAGCACCTCTGGTTATTAAAAACATAATCTCTTTTTTAAGGACTCAGACAGGGGCACTTTTACTGCCCTTGGGCTTCTTGGCACATGTTCCTTTCTCTAGGAGTAGTAGAGCACACCTGCATCTTTGAGAACTTTTTATAGTTTCTCAGAGGTGAATGCAGCTTGCTCCTCATTGCCACCAGGCAGAGGTGCTGCCCACTTTAACAAGGAACAAGCCCTCTGAACTGGCTCATTAAGCACTAGACGGTGACTTAGTGTGTGGCTTCACAACCACAAGAGGAAGGGAAGAATAACCTCCTGGAGGAGTTTCAGCTGAGGCACACACTGCAGCTGAGCTCTTTCCTCCAGAGCTTGCCCCATACACGCTGTCAGCTCATGCAGCTCATGGGGGTTTTGCTGTAGCCCATGTGAGACGAGAGACTTTGAGGAAACTCTCTTGTGCAGCTGGTACCCTGAGCTTTGCGGGCTGAGGCCAGACCCTGGCTCAGGGGTGGGGCAAGTTTTGCATTGCTCAGCTTTGAACCTGGCTGGGAGCTGGTGGCAACAAGAGGGGTCTAGGCCATTAGGAGCTGGGTGTTTTCAGTCTTCCACAGGATCTTCGTATCTCCAAAGTGAACACAGCTTTGGGGTCTGCATTTGGGTTCAAACTTACATACTGGTTCAAACTTACACAGGGGAGAGATCTAGGTTAGGTACTAGGAAGAAGTTCTGTGTGAGGGTGCTGAGGCGCTGGCACAGGTTGCCCAGAGCAGCTGTGGCTGCCCCATCCCTGGCAGTGTTCAAGGCCAAGCTGGATGGGCCTTGGGGCAACCTGGTCTAGTGGAAGGCGTCCCTGCCTGTGACAGGGGGTTGGAACTGGGTGAACTTTGAGGTCCCTTCCGATCCAAACCACTCTGTGATTTTAGCTCCGCTGGAGATGGGGGTGCAGCTGGGGCAGGACTGCATATCACAGTCTCTGTGTGAGAAGGCAGGATGGTTGCAAGGTACAGAAATGGTGGTCCTGGAGGATGAATCCTTAGTTTAATTTGTAGGGAGCTGCTGTGCCAACAGCATCACTTGCCTGCACATTTGATGGGAGTTTGCATTAAAACCTCTGACTTTAAAATCCAGTGTCAGATGCTGTGATCATGCTGGGAGGAGCAGCAGGGCAGGAGCTGCTTCTGGCGAGCTGTACTGCTGGTGCTGGCAGGCTAGAGCCGGGTGCTGTATCCCTGCCAGGGGCAGAGCTGTGCCACTGGGGTGCAGGGGGCTCCTTGCTCCCTGCTGCGCCCATCACCAGCTCCCTGAACCTGTGTCCCCTCCGCAGGTCACAAGTCAGACATATCCCTCAGCCAGCAGTCGAGCACCGAGACCAAGCCCAGCCCAGCCACGAAGAGGTCCTGCTTATGGTCCAAAGTCAGCTTGCTGTCCTTCATGTCCCGAGGCCAGCTGCACACTGCAGAGGGCAAGTGGAAGTCGGGTGTTGCCACATCCCAATCCCGGAAACATCTAGTGGATAAAACAGGCTCCCAGGTGAGGCATGGTCTGCACTGGTTAATGCCTGGGACCTTGCTGTTGCCTTGGAGAAGTGAAGGGGCTGCTTACAGTGGCGTCTTCGTGTCACCAGAGCCTGGTGCAGGGGTTCACAGCGCAGAGAGCCAGCCAGGCATAGATCAGGGTGGAAACAATCCCTGTGCTCTCAGGAAAGCTCTCCTGACGCTAGAGGATTGGTTGCAAAGTGGAGTCCTGGCTAATGTGATACAGGCAGCAGGCAAAGCTGCGGGACGCTGTGCCCGGAGCTTGCAAGCTTGGTTCTCTGCTGGCCAAGGGATGTGCCCTCCAGGCTTGTCCCCTGGAGCTGCTGGCCTGCAGCTTTGTTCTGGATTCCTGCTAGTGAGAAAACCAGGTCCAAGCCCAGCAGTTGAAATGGTTCAGGGGTTCCAAAGTGGTTTATTTTTCTTGTGGTGTTCAACGTTGCAGGGCTCGTCCACTTCCCAGCTTACCGCTGCCCTTCCCTGCCTTCCTGCACAGCGGTGGCAGAGCGTCAGTGGCAGCGCATCGGGAGAGCTGGGCTTCATGAGCTGTGTGCTGCCTGAGGACTTGCTGGTAGCCATCCTTTCTGAAAGGCTGCAGGTACGTGGTGTGGGAGCAAAGGGGATGTTCCTCCTACTCACAGACAGGCCCTACGGTGCAATTTGGAGAGGAGGAGCTCTGGATCTGCTGCTGGAGCAAGTGCTGGGCTGTGGGCGGGGGGCCCTGGGTGAAGCTGCAGATGCCAGAACACGGGGATGCATCAGAGTTTGCCTGAGCTGATGCACTTAAACGAGTGTGGCGGGTGTCCTTTGACATTTGGTTCACTGCTCAGCTGACCACCCAACATGTGCCACAGCTGACTTTCCCTTCCTTCTTGACTTGATTCACAGCTGAGTGACTGCTACCAGGGAGTAGTGTTTGATGGCCTGGAGACACCCTTTGCACGCAGCATGGCATCTGCTCTCCTCTGCCTGCTCAAGGCTATCAGAAATAGGCCTCATATCTATTTTGTGAATCTAGTCCAGGATTACGATGCTTGGAAAGCCAGGGAGACAGCTGCGAAAGAGCAGGAAGGTGAGACTCTTGATGTCCATACTTCTCAAACCTCTCTCACGTCCTCAACCTTATCTTTGTGTACCTGGGCTACCAGCTGAGCTTGTAAGAAATGGTTTATTAATCTTTCGCCTCCTGCCTCAGTGCAGCCAGCCCTGAGCTCGTGGTTGCTTAAAATACAGCAGGGCTGAGGCTGTAAGACTTGCCTTAGTCTCTGAAATTAAAGCTTGGGCACAAGTACAAGCTGTTGTGGCTCAATAACTGTGGCTCAAAGCAGCCCACAACGCTGGTGCACATGAGCCAGGCAAGGTGGGAACTCACTGACCAGAGAGGGTTTGGGGCATTTTGTGAGTTTTGGAGCAGAGGGACGAGCTCCCCAGTATCTTCTGGCAGGATGATGGGCTGGCTCGGGACAGAGCTGTGAATCCTCGTGGCTCACTCAGAACATCAAGGTCTGCTGGCAGGCGCTAATGGGTTTTCCTCTGGTCTGTGTTGAAGAACGGGAGCAGGAAGAAGCTGCCAGGAGGGAG
>NW_009928742.1:0-18902 GCF_000696875.1 Nestor notabilis
CCCTAACTATTCTATGATTCTATGAATCTAAGACAACAGGGCAAGCCTGGAACATGAGCCTGATCTGCTTGAAGATGTCCCTGCTCATTGCAGGGGGGTTGGACTAGATGACCTTTGAAGGTCCCTTCCAACACCAAAATATTCTATTCTATATTCTATTTACAAATCTTGCTGCATTATAATTGTAAGATTCAGTCTGCACATGATGAAGTGTATAGATTTTTTTTTTTTCTGGAACTAAATAAACAGTAGTCAGCATTACAGTAAATTCTAAATAGAACCATAGAATCATATAATTGTTCAGGTAGAAAAAGACCCTTAAGATCATAGAGTCCAATTGTTAACCCAACACTGCCAAGTCCACCACTAAAGTGCCAAGTTCACCACTAAAGTGTCAAGTCCACCATGTCCCCAAAAGCCATATCTACATATCTTTTAAATGCCTCCAGGGATGGTGACTCCACCACTTTCCTGGGCAGCCTGTTCCAAAGCTGGACAACCCTCTCGGTGAGGAAGTTTTTCCTAATATCCAATCTAAACCTTCCCTGCTGCAACTTGAGGCCATTCCCTTTCATTCTATGGCTTGTTATTTGGGAGAAGGGACCAACACCCACCTCACTGCAATCTCCTTTTACATATGTCCTGGGTTCAGAATGATCAGCTATAAAAAAGTTAACAAGAACTACAGGACTGTGTATATTTCAACTACTGTTTCATGTTTCTTTTTTACAGACCAAGGGAATTCACCAATGCAGTCATGTCCCCATCTTTGCAAATGTAAAGACTGTATTGTAATAGTTGAAGTGATGGATTGAACTGAACAGGAAAATTGAAGGGTAAGTCTTGGGAAGATTTTAGACTCCAAATGAGATTGCATGACAACAGTGTCCTGGATTCAACAGTAGCAGTCATTTTTCTCCTTAGTAGCTGGTGCAGTGCTGTGGTTTTGACTCTCAGTCTGGGAACAACGCTGATAACACCGATGTTTTTAGTTCTTGCTAAGTCATGTTTACTCCGACTAAGGACTTCCTCAGTCTCATGCTCTGCCAGGGAGGAGGGGAAGCCAGGAGGAAGCAGAGCCAGGACACCTGACCCAAACTGTCCGAAGGGGTATTTCACACCACAGCACGTCACATCTAGTATATAAACTGGGAGAGTTACTCGGCAGGCCCAGATTGCTACTCAGGTCAGGCTGGATATTGGTCAGCGGGTGGTGAGCAATTGTGTTCTCTTCCCTTGTTATTTCTCTAATCATTATTGTTATTATTGGTGGTAGCAGTAGTAGTTTTGTATTATACCTTAGTTACAGGACTGTTCTTATCTCAACGCATGGGAATTACATTCTTTTGATTCTCCTCCCCATCCCTCCGGAGGAGAGGGAGGAAGAAAGCGGGGAGTGAGCAAGTGGTTCTGAGTTACTGGCTGGGCTTAAATCATGACAACATAGTTGTAGAGAGTGATAAGATCTCCCCTGAGCCTTGTTTTCTTCAGACTAAACAACCGTAGTTCCTTCAGCTGCTTCTCATAGACCCTTCACCAGTTTCATTGCCCTTCTTTGTACATGATCCAGTACCTCAATGTCTTTCTAGTCATGAGAGTCCCAGAACTGAGCATAGTATTCGAGATGCAGCCTCACCAGTGCCAAGCACAGGGGACAATCCCTTCCAATCCTGCTGGCCACACCATTTCTGATGCAAGCCAGGATGCTATTTGCTTTAATAAAAGTACTGTTTATAATGAACTCTGTGAAGCTGCTCTTTAGATAACAACATATTTGTAATACCCAATGTAATTTCATTTAGTCAGTGACTCAGAATGGAAAATGTGTATGTGTATATATGTTGTTACAGACTATATAGACTGCAGCATTATACAAAGAAGAAAACAGCTAGAGAGAGTGAAGTAGGTCAAAATCTTACTAGACTCTCTGATACAATAAAATAGTCTTCTACTGTATATAAATTGTGGTCTTAGTACTTTAAATTCAAGATATTCCAGACTGAGACATATAACTATGTACATTTCATTTTATATATGCCATAGCACTATCATTTTATGTTTATAGGATGTATACAGTATTTAATAGTTTACTTAATGTGTGTTATTTAGAAGGATTATATTTAGCTAACTTGAAAACCTAACAGGTTGCCCAGAAAATTTGTGGATGCCCCATCCCTGGAATTGTTCAAGATCAGGCTCAATCAGACTTTGAACAACCTGGTTGAGTGGAAGAAGTCCCTGCCCATGGCAGGCAGGTTGGAATTAGATGATCTTTAAGGTTCCTTCCCAACTACCCAAACCAGTCTGTGATTCTATGATTCTATGAAAAGAAATAAATCTAATGCTAAATTTAACATTTGAATCACCATTGTTTCTACAACCTTGAACTACCCTAACCCTAGCAGACCATGAACCTCATTTTAAGGGGAGTGGGTGCAAGAAAGATGAGACTGGATGGTCCATCCGATACTAATGCTGTTCTTGCCATTGTAAGTCTGTAGAACTGAGCATTACAGTATTCCTCTAAGTAGATCACTGCACATGTGTTTTTGATGCCTTCTGTTAATGAACCAATATGCAGTAACCCTGAATGCTGGGGAAAGGAATTTATAACTAGAAACCCTTTTTTTTTTTTTTTTAAAGTTAGTGAGGCTTTTAGGTGGACCAGTGCAAATATTGGTCAGTTAATCTTTCCACACAGAAGTTTCTTCTTAGAAAAAATGTGACTCAGTTTATTGACATTGTTAAAACACTTAAAAATTAAAAAAGAAATCTTATGGCCACAGGTAAATGATTACTGTAGTGCGAATTCTTAAAGAAACTTCTGTTTCATTTATTATTCATGCGTTGCTTTTTCATCTTCAAAGTAGATTAAAAGCAGTCTCGAGGGAAATAATTCCTTTTTGTTTGGTTTTGTGTAATGCATAGCATAGAAGGATCTCTGAAGAACTACATAAATAGCCTAGGTTGTCACCTGGACTAGGTCTAAGTTGGCAGAAAGGAATGTTTTCTATTCATCTTTTGCCTTTTGTCAACCAGCATAGCAGTTCCTTTAAAAACATATGTCTTTAAAAAGTGTGTCATATGTCTTTAAAGAATTGTGTAATGGGAAAGAGAAAGAAAAAATACCAATTTAATTGCTAAATAACTGAGAAAAGAAGATCCACTTTCAACACAGAGACGTAAACCAGTAATTTGGCATAAATGTGATAGCTGCATTCATTGCTGCAACGATCTGAGGTCACCATGGTGATGTTTTATTCAGGTGTTCACCTGCAAAATTTAGAGCTGTAATTAAGTAACATTCTACTACATGTCAGACTGACCTTGAAAGAGAAATATAGACAAACAAACAATTGCACAGATGAGCTGAACAAGAATTATCAAAGCACAAACTAAATCAAAATCTTATTCTGGAATATATCACTTGAATGCATTCTGTTATTCAGAGAAATAGTGGCCTTGGCTGCTATATATCCAGAGTATAGTCTGTTTGGAAAACATATTTGGTCATATTTTTTTGAATTGTCAGAATGTAAAGAGATTTTCTGCAGAAGATTCTAATCCAGGGAATTTTTACTTGAGTCTGTCTGGGTTCATGACAGGCTCTGCTGTACTGTGTGGTAGCTCTGAACTTGATAGCAGAACCCACATCAGAGTAAGTGAACACTGGGGTGATACTGCTCTGGATCTGTGGTATCACTGTATTTCATTCTACTTTCCATTCTTGAATTTGTACCTAGCCAGAACATAATGAAACAAAAAAAAAGCTCAGTAAGCACTGAGGTGGGATTCTTTCCCTGTTCTGATCTTTGCAAATTCTCTGGTATAAAAGTGTGTATTCATATAGGGAAAGTGAAAGCAAAGTTTCCTAGCATTGTGAAAAAGACGTGAATTGAGTTGGCTGTTAGGTCAATTGGATTTAGGATGAAATAATGATGTGATCAACTCATCATATGTGAAGAAAACTCCAATTTCTTCTCAAATACAATACCATCATGACACACATGGCCTTGCATGAGCTCAGGGGCTTTACTTATTCTAGGTCTAACTACAATATTTTATATATAGTTAGGTGCTAAAAACACACTCAATTTTTACATGCCCTGTTAGAAGAGGGAAAAAAAAATAATAAATATTTGGCAGAAGATGTTATTCCATTTTCTGGCACTACAGCAAATTTCGCTGCAACCTGTTTTTTCACTGTGCCTCATTTATAGAAAATATGTGTCACATTTTTCCAGTGTTGCTGATAAGTCTTTGATTTATGATGATAGCAAATTCATAAGCATCTCAACAAGTTGTTTTATAAGTAAAAGGTTTTTAAGACTTCTGAATGCTAGTATCCTGCATATAATTTCAGCATGTGAACTACTTCAAGTGCCTTTAAAAGCTGACCACCATAATATGCATTCCTGAAGTCAGTTACAGAATACTGATGTACTAACTGCTGTAATATCTTGTAATAAGGATTTTGACTGAAAATATTAAAAATGGGGAAAATATTTCTAAGAGGAGAAATATTTCTAAGAGGAGAAATATTTAACTTTTCAAGTCAAGTGAGTGATACATGAAAAACTAATGCTAATAGCAGAAGAGAACCTTTTTGTCACAGTGCATATTAACTGAATCCATCAGAATTCAGATTAGCCAACCAAAAAAGAAACCGGGCAGAAACAGAGGTTAGATAACATAGCTGGCCAAATTTTTTGGGTACAGCAAACACAAGCCTTTCTACAAGGCAGGCTTTGTAAAAAAAGTCCCGTACTGTCTGAACATACTGGAAAGATGAAAAGTAATGAGAAAGTTGAATGCTTAATGTCTATGAATACAGCTTTGAAAACTTTGAGTATTCCAAAAGGAAAGTACAGTTTACTAAAGCAACGTGTTAAGAGAAAATTTAACTAGCAAAGAAATTTAAAACTGATTCATAAAATTGCATTATATTCCAGCAGTTGCATATGTAAGAATTAATGGCCAGAGAAATATTAAAGTATATAGCGAGAAATACAGTCTTAAAAATGCAATGGTCTTCAGTTCTTCATGACATTGACACTGGAACTTTGCTGCTATTGAAAAGACAGAAAATTATCTGGCTAAAAAATCCACAAAAAAAATTTCTGTAATACTCGTTAAGAGTTTCTCTATATTTAATATCATTATTTTATTATATTCTGACCTCAATACAGCTTGCACATATGTGAAGCTTGATCCAAGCAAGCACTCTGTAAAGGACTGGGTTTATCTTTAATGCAATGTTATTTGGCTTTTTGAATTAAAAATTGAATGAAAGAAGTAACCATTTTATCACCAAAGAATGAAAGAAATGTCAAAAATGCAAGTCCACAATACTGGCATCTGAATTAACAATTTGGGTTAGATATAAAGAAGAAGTTCTTTACAGTGAGGGTGGTGAGGCATTGGAGCAGGCTCCCCAAGGATGTTGTGAATGCTCCACCCCTGGCAGTGTTCAAGGCCAGGCTGGACAGAGCCTTGGGCAACATGGTTTAGTGTGTGGTGTCCCTGCGCATGGCAGGGGGGTTGGAACTAGATGATCTTCAGGTCCTTTCCAACCCTAACTATTCTATGATTCTATGATTATGCACAGTAGCTGGTTAACTCTGAGCAGTCAACTCAGTAAATGATTCACAGGACAGGCTAGCTGACAGGGAAAGGATCAAATAAGGCAACTTCCTTCAGTGGGGCTAATACAGAGCCAAGTGTAGGTTGTCAGACACCATAAAATAAGTGACTCAGATTTCCAAATGGACTGTAATGAGATGAAAGCATAACTTTTTAGACAACTAAGTTATAAACTGTTTTTTTTTTCATATATTAAGGAAAATGTTAAGCATACAATGTTAAACTCAAAGATCAATGTTTCTTAACGGTGGTCAATAATCTTTGTTTCATTTCATGACCACTTGAGTATCAATCAGGAATTCACCACATAGGATCTCAGGTTTTGCCATATGGTAATCAAAGACTAAGATAATGAAACTGAAGGAAGGAAAAGCGTACAAAAAAAGCAGATGATCTAAGGCACAGCAATAGCTGAAACGGAATGGAGCAAAAAAAAAAAAAGGCTACTCATTTATTGAAAAATGTAGGTACATTGCAGGAAAAACCATCATCACTGTCTGTAATTAGACATATATTTAGCTAGCTTACCAGACACTTCCCATTATCTTTTGTCATTTGTGTTGAAATTTTAATCATTTGGGCTGCAATTTTTTATACCATGACAGTAGCTTTAGGTCATATTGATTTGTATCTTCTTTAAATCTCAGGTAATAGCACTAGGTAGTCCTCTTTAAATAAAAACAAGTGAGAGAAAAGAAACTACTTTTCATTATGTTTCAAAAAATCATGACTACTGCTTTTAAAAGTTGCTGGAGTTTTGGAGCTAAGACTTAAAATCTATTACATTACATGGGGCATCATTTGGTTTATAGTTATTCCAGGTAATTTACCAGCATAAGAAAGGTTTAAGCCTAAAAATGCTGAACTTGACAGTTCCTTTGGAGATGGATGTGTACAGAAAGTTTCTAACAATTGCAAAAGCTCCCTAAACACTAGTTTATGCTCAATAAGAATTTCTTTCTTCTTCCATGAGTTGTATACCTGCAAGGATTTCTGCAGGAAAACCCTTGGAGCCATGGAGAGTGAAGCATGAAAGAGAACATGACCCTATTTCATATGGAACTCATGACTATGCTGTGAAATGTAAACCAAAACATGCCAACTCTCTCATTTCTTTGGTAAAGGTGTTTTATCAGTGGGACGTGGTAGAGATTTCATTTAGCATGTCCAAAAACGTGTGTCTGAAGAAGTGAGAGGAGTGGACCAAAAAGGAAGAAGTCTTTCAGTGGCTTGTCTGGATAAAGGTTTATTTCTATGTTTGAAATAGGTTTTGGTAAGAAACAGAGAGTGTATTGGAGGTTTCAGATTTAAATGGGTTGATGTACAAGTCTTTTCATGTACTTTTTAAGATGTGTGACACCTTAAAAGATTTTAAGGTTGTGTATTGATCATAACAGAGAAGAGGAAACTGAAACTAAAATAGCAGTATTTCGTTTTTGAAGAGGAATAGTAGGTGAAACTTGGAAAGGATTCTGAATAGCAGAGGTATTAATCTTACAGAAAAGTCATACAAGTTGACCTTACAATGAATTAAAGCAGGAGCACTATCTTTTATCTGGGTTGGGAGGAAGCAGAATAAAGAAAGAATTCCAGCACCGATGCAGTCAGTGAGATGAGGATGCCATATGGATATATAGTCAAAGCTTTCTGGCTGTCCTCGAGTACATTGGAATCGCATGTTTCAATTTTACTTGTAATTTATTTAGTTCCAAACTCATTCTTGTCCAAATCTTTGTCTGAAACCTTCACAAATACACCAGGACTTTGTTGTGCTGTATAGCCTAATACTATAGGACAAGATTGATGAGAAACCAGAGATATGAAGATTAAGTACTGAAAGGAAAGAGCAGATGAATATAGAAAGAAATACTATCATTCTGGAGATAACACCACTTCAAAGATAGGCTTATAGAGCTCAGAATCTGGAAAACTGTATGTTAAATGAAATATACTGAGCCATAGTCTGCAGAACTGAGTTCGGATGCTTGAGTCACTAGCAGATGGAATTCAGGAAGGAAAAGACTGTACATTTTATGATCTGTTTTGAAGCTGTTTAGAGGCATCTTGGTCTGAATTCCTTGGGTGCAGTACACTTGTTCTTCTATTTTAGTTATTTGGTCAAGTAGCTGAAAAAGAGGATCCCTGAGATCTGCTTTCAAAAGCAAAGCATTCAAAATGTGTGAAAACAGTCATTTTAGCATAGGCTTTTGGCAGTTTTATTCTCCAGCTATGAAATGAAGTTGACCCTACAATGTAAGCTCACAGGTATTCTGTGAAGGTAAATTTGTCAATGCCTTTGAAATACAGGGTGAAAAGCACAGAAAGAAAATAATCGCTTGTAATACAAATTCTGAAATGTACTTGGTTAAAAAGGCCTATGAACACATTGGACTGGAAGATCAAAGCAGCTATTGAGGTGATATTACTGAAGAAGGAGCTGTGAGAAGAACAAATGGAAAAAAAATCTATGTCAGGACTGTAGCAAAAGCAAGCACAAGGAGGTGAAGTAAAACTATATATGCTAAATATATAGTTACAGTTAAATTCTCCATTCTGTAGGACATAAAGTACATATAAATACACACACAGGGTTTGGGTTTTGTTTTTTTTTTTTTTAAAGATATTATTTATGAAATCATATGCTTATATGGTAGCAAATACCAGAATTGCAGATATTCATGAAAAGTGAGTCTGAAGAGTGAATCTGCTCCCCACAATAGAGTATGGAAAACCAGAATATATTTCTGTAGCCTCCTTACTAGCTGATGATGATTTTGCAAGCCTGCACAGTCTAGCAATTAAAGGGGCTGTAGCCCTTCAGCACAGTTAGCTGCTCTGATAGAACATGCTTCTAACCCTTACTATTTCTTCTGTCACCTTCTGTGGGGTTTTTTTAGTGTTAGTGGTTTTCTCATGTGGATATTCTCTAGTT
The DNA here is from genome assembly GCF_000696875.1 of Nestor notabilis. NCBI lineage: Eukaryota > Metazoa > Chordata > Aves > Psittaciformes > Psittacidae > Nestor > Nestor notabilis. The sequence goes on from NW_009928742.1 coordinate 8,576, forward strand.
TTCTATATTATAGTCCTCAATCCATTTCACAAAAAGAGGAATAAACCAGATAAATTGATGGCATGTACTTATTAAAAGGCCAGCTCAAGAAACCATATTAACTTCTTGGAGTAAACAACAATAGGAGATGACAAGAATCAGGAAAGAGACAGAATCTATGTGGACATCAAGAAGTCCTTTCATGCTGTGCTGTTTGTAAGGATCATACATGGGGTTACTAAATACATAACCAAGGTTACAGCAGTAAATGAATACAGACTACGAAGAAGGAGACGTAGATTGGTCATTTCTGAAGGACAAAGATTTTTTTATTGTAAATTGTTATTTTAATTCTTTTTCTTAAGCTTCATTCATTATTTGCCAAAGACCTTTGTTATTTGGGAGGAGAACCCCCCTTGGATAACAGAAGCAGCTTTTATTTGTCTCTTGACTTTCTGTTCTGATTTGGTGACATTTCAGTAGTCTATCCGAATTAATGGAGGTTGTGAGGACAAAACCATACCACGTATACATCACTGTAATATAGAAAAGAATAGTTAAAGTGAAAGATGACAGGATATAGGGAAAGGGTGTGAGCTTCCCCCAAGAGCACAAGGATTCAACAAATGATGCATTTCTCCCTCCTCCAGAGAGGATTCACAAAATCCTGCCTAGGATAGAATAGATCCAGCAGGTACATTACTGCTTTACTGTAATTTCTCCAGGCTCAGAACTTTACACAGTCTTTCCAAAAGGGAATGCAGAAGTTGGGGTTGGACAGAAAGAACTGTAGTGGAAGGTGGGACTTCTCTTACCAGTCCTTCAACTGGTAGCTTTATATCTTTGGGTTGTCCTTCAACTGATGGCTTTACATCTTTGGATTTTATGCTTGGTATTTACTCATTGTTTGGTGTTGCCTAAGTTCACAACTTAATGCTTCTTTAAAGAAAGTCATGTAAGCATATGTGATATATATACCTGAGCATGTTTCAAAATGAAAGCAGAGGAAGGATGTTGTACACAATGCTTGTCACCATATTGCAGGAAATAAGGAAATATCAGAAGATGTCAGGTAGAATAATAGGGAGTTTATGGGCTATACTGCTATGAGAAGCTATTAAAATCTGGTAGTAATTTGAAAAGAAGTAATTAAGAAGGGGTAGGTTGTAGACATATATAATTATAAGAGGATTAGAGAAAGTAGATACATAAAGTTCTTTAGGTGAAAGCTGCAGCAAGAAGAAAGCATGGATTATGATAAAAGACAGCCAGATATCTCATTAAAGGTAATTATTATGTAAAAGGGATAAAAATGGAGTCCATTTGAGATTTTCCTCTTTATGTGGAAATCTGGATCCAGCTCAGAGATCTGTATTGGGTTTGCCTACCAAGGTTTTTTAGTGATGGAGGGCTGCAGGGGTAGCCTCTGAGAAGACACCAGGAGCCATCCTGGTGTCAGACTTAGCCAGTTCCACCTGGCTCCAACAGACTCATTGCTACCCAAAGCTGAGCCCATCAGCAACACTGGTGGTGCCTCTGTGACAACATGTTTAAGAAAGGGCAAAATCTGCTGTGCAGCAGCTGTCAAAGAGAGGAAAAATGGGAAAGAAACAGCCCTGCAGACACGAAGGTTGGTGAAGAAAGAGGGCGAAAAGGTGTTGCAGGCGCTGGAGCAGAGATTCATTCCCCTGCAGCCCATGGAGAAGACTGGTGAAGCAGGTTGTCACCCTGCAGCCTATGTGTTGTAGCAGATGTCAACACTGTGGTCCATGAAGGGTCCCACACCAGGGCAGGTGGAGATGCCTGAAGGAAGCTGCATCCTGTGGAAAGTCCATGCAGGAGCAGGTTTTCTGGCAGGAATTAAAGCCTCTGGAGGACTCACACTGGAGAAGTCAGCTCCTGACTAGAAAGGACCCATGCTGGAACAGTTCATGAAGAACTGTGTCCCATGGAAGAGACCCTATGCTGTATCAGGGGAACAGTGTGAAGAGGATGGACTGGCAGAGCCAAAGTGTTATGAAGTGACCACAAACCCCATTTCCCATCCCCCTGCACCACTGGGGTGGGAGGAGGTAGAAGTGTCAGAAAAGAAGGAGTGAGGTTGAACCTGGGAAGAAGAAGGGGTGGGGGAAATGTGGTTTTGGGTGAGATTTTTGTTTGTTTATTTGTTTGTTTCTCATCATCATACTCTATTTTTAATTGGCAACAGGTTAAATTAATCTTCCTCAAGTTGAATCTCTTTTGCCTGTGATGGTAACTAATGAGTGATCCCTGTACTTGTCTGAGCCCATGAGCTTTTTTCATCTTACTTTTTCCTCCTGTCCTATTGAGAAGGGAATACAAGACAGTGGCTTGGTGGGCACCTGGGAGCCAGACAAGTTTAAACCACCACCAGAGCTTTGAGCCTTTCCTCTGAAAGAGGAATGGTATGTTTTTGCCTAATATGACTTTGGGAAAATATGGTATGCATTACAGAAACAAAATATTTTCATTTGAAATGTCAAAAATGCTGACCCATTTGCTATGTAATTATATCTGTTTAGATCAGAAATGTGGGTCTATAGTGGATCTGGAAAACTTTAGAAAGTAAATATAGAGATACTCTCTCTCTTGAAAGCAGGCAAGTTCCAAATGTTTTTGTACAATGCTGTTAAGGAAATGATTGAAAATAACCATAGCTTAAGGAAGAGGCAGGTTAGGAGGAAGACATATTACCTTTCCACAATATTCCACAACAGCTGGAAATTCTTCTGCTGTTTGCCAGAGACCAGTGAGTAGCTCCACCCATTTGCTGGAGAATGAAAAATACTTGGTGAAAATTTAGAAGCAAGTGTGAGAAACATTTAGGGTGAATGGAATAAATTGGCTGTCACATTTATGAGAAGATATTAGGGTGTCTGGATGCATCATCACAAAGACTGGTGTTTTATACAGACATACTGGATTTTACAAGTTTGCAGAAACAGGAGTAGAGCAAATCACTGTCAAAAGCTTCCTATAACCTCTAGAGGGATGTCCTGGTGTTATTAGCACAGTAGGGAAAACATGTTAGAATCAAGAAGTAGTCTTTCTGGTGTTGTGGATGAAATGTTACAGAAGGAGGCTAGCAAAAGAATAATGAAGAAATAATAGAGTTTTTTAAAGTGAATTCATTCATGTTTCTTTTCTGATAGAAGCTTTTAGATGGAACACTTAATAGCTTTCTGATCAAGGAAACAGTACTTACAGGTGTATAGGTGCACATCCAGTCCATGTTTCCTAAATTACAGGCAGAATGTTAAAAGTAACTTGAAGAGGGAAAGAAAATGTGATTTAGCGTGTTGTGGGAGATACATTTAGTCCTAAAAATTGATATGAATTTACTAGCTTTTGAGTGTTGATCATAGAAAATGACATTTGAGAATGCAGAGCAGTCAGTCAGTCAGGAATAAAGATCAGAGATATCTGAGGGGAAAAGTTCTCCGTTGATGGCAAATTCTGTCACTGTTAGCTCTCACTTCTTGTAAGTACTCTCTACAGAAGAAAAAGCTAACCTTTGAAAGTATTATTTCCTACCATGCTTTGCATTTAAGTTCTCTGAATGAGGTTAGTGAAGTTTATCATAAAAAAAAAAAGAAAGTGCAGAATATGATTCCATCCCATGAGGGGTTTTGTTGTATTTTGTTTATTTGTTGGCCTTTTTCTTTTTTTTTTTCCTACTTAAAGGATATGGAAAGAAAATCAGCAATGGATGTTGAAATATGCATTTTCTGTTGCAGGTGCAGAGGACCATAAAACTTGTCTATCCTGTCCTCTGAACTGTGTATTACAAGGACTGTCTGTTTCTATATGTAATAATATATGGCAGGGGGGTTGGAACTAGATGATCTTAAGGTCCTTTCCAAGTCTAACTATTCTGTGATTCTCTAATATTTTTTTGATGATAGAAGACTTAACAAATGGTTGTATATGTTCTTATAAAACTATAGGTTCCATTTTGCTTTGCAAGCAAAATTTTTCTTCCTAGCTTATCTTCAGCCTTTTCAGTTTCCTTTTGCCTCCAGCTTGGACAGAAAGGTGCTGACAGAGTTGAGAATCCATTGATAGTAACAGCCCCAGACCTGGAGGGCCTCCTGCTCAATACATGTATTCAACAAGTGAGTTTGCAGTCTTTCATTCCATTTGAGCCACTCAATGTCACTGACAGTACCTCACTGAAAAAAGGAAATAGCAACTTCTATTTCTATTTCTAGTTTTTCCAGAACACGTCCTGAAACTGAGAGGCACAAGGCTGAGCAGGTGAAAGAAGTAAGACACAATAGAATGAGGATGACATTCCACATGAGGTGGAATTTTCCTGCTAGAAGTTCCTTTTATAGAGATTTGTATTTATCTTACACTTCCCCCTTGCATTTTTTTTTTTTCTCTTTGAGATAAATTTGAAGTGTTTAGATTTTGATGGCACACAGGAGAGCAATTTTCAAGGCAGGTTGGGAAAGATGATGATTGTTTTAATCTTTAGAAAACTTAATTGTGGCATCCCAAAGATAGAGGATGCATTAGCCATAGAGTAAAACCTGGAAGTTTTCATGGATGTCTGTAGTGAATGTCGCAATGAGCAAGAAACTGTAGGTCTGCAAACTTGGGTTCATTAGAGCACAGCAGCAAATGCCCAGCAGGTGTGACTGCATCCATCACATAGTAGCAGTAGGGCAGAACAAAACAGGAGACATGGAAAGAAGTAGGTAAACATGTAAGTCCAGCTGTTTATGTCCCTAAAAGGGTTAGTAGTTTATTGTACTATCACAGCACGTAGGTTGCAATTTTGTGCCATTCAGCGATAAAACATAACTGAATTTTGGATAGCTTTTTCATATCCAAACTACTATGGTCCCATTTATATGTATATTCAATATCAAAAACAGAATAGAAGGACAAGCAAAGCAAAGGGTTTGAGAAGCAGAATTCAACAGAAAATAGGCATCAGAGAAACAATAAATCATATGCACAATATAAAAATTTGAGATTCATGGAGTTTTTAAGTACTATGACTTAGACAAGGTAGTAAATATACTTGCAACACAAAAATATTCTGCATCAAATCTTGTAGGATACCTCTCTTATGACCTTAAGATTTGCTGACTATTTGGGATTTTGGATTGCTGCTGGAAAAGGTTTTTACTTCCAGTGCATGGAGCAGGAACACTTTTGCTTTCTTTTGATTCACAAAAGACATGCAAAATTTTCTGTTACTAGGTGTGTTATTATTATACTGAGGTAACGGTGAAGTCTTTGTATGTTGACAGTCTTCTGTGAATTTAAGTCTCCATAAAGGTTTTTAATTTACTATTTTTTAAAATAATGATTTAGGAATATGAGCCTAAAAGATAAAAAAAATCTAAATGTTGTGAAAATGCAGTGAAAGTTTAACATATAATTTTAAATGTCTTGTTCTCCTTTGAAGTCCATATCAGTACTACTTGTTAGGCAAGCATTAATATCAGAGAACATTTCTTTAAAGTACTAAATGTTTTAAGGAAACTATTTATTTTCCTCAAGTATTTGGCTCCTCAAACCAAATGACTTTTGGAGTGCAGAATTCAATCACTCCCCATTAAGTGTTGGAGTACTGCTTGGGCAGTTTCTCTTGCTCTAATCCTCACCCAGCTCTGCACATACACAGCAGTGCTGGCCTATAGCAAGTAGATTTTTAAACTTGTTCCCGGCAAGCTTGGTGACAAACCTACCTTCAGCCTGAACGATGTCGCTGTCCGTGGTGCTGAAATCGTCCAAGTGGAATAGGGTGTGTTGGAAGAAATATTAAAGATTGTCTAGTTCCAACCCCCCTGCCATGGCCAGGGACAGCTTCCACTAGACCACGTTACTCCAAGACCCTCTCAACCCGGTCTTGAACACTTCCAGGCATGGGGCATCAATAACTTCCCTGGGAAATCGGTTCCAGTGCCTCACCACCCCCAAAGTGAAGAATTTCTTCCTTAACGTCAAATCTAAATCTACCCTTTTTCTGTTTAAAACCATTCCCCCTTGCTCTACCCCTACAAGCCCTTGTAAAAAGTCCATCATAATTTTTCTTGTCGACACCCCTTGAAGACTGCTCCAAAGTCTTCCTGGAGTCTTCTCCAGACTGAATAATCCCAGCTCTCTCAGCCTGTCTTTGTAGGAAAGGTGCTCCAGTCCCCAGATCATCTTTATGGCCCTCCTCTGGACTTGATCAAAAAGGTACACATCTTTTGTCTTATGTTGGGGGCCCCAGAGCTGAACGCAGGACTGCAGATGGATTCTCATAAGAGCAGAGTAGAGAGGGAGAACCACCTCCCCTCAACCTGCTGGCCATGCTCCTTTTGATGCAGCCCAGAACACAGTGTGCTTTCTGGGCTGCAAGCACACACTGCCAGCTCATGTTCAGCTTTTCGTCAGCCAAAACCATGAAGTTGTTCTCCTCAGGGCTGCTCTCAATTAATTTTTCACCCAGCCACCCTGCACCAACCCAGGTGCAGGACCTTGCACTTGGCCTTGTTGAAGATCATGAGGTTGGCATTTGCTCACCTCTCCAGCCTATCAAGGTCCCTCTGGATGGAATCCTTTCCCTCCAGTGTGTCAACCATACCACACAGCATGATGTAATTGGCAAACTTGCTGTAAGATGACTTAAAATATGTATATTTTATGTTTTAAAATATGTATTGCTATAGCTTTCAAGATTTTGGGTGTATTTGGAGAGTTTTACATTTGAATTGATTCACTTCCTTTAGTAACTTTTTTTTACTTCTTGTTTATGTTTGTTGCTCCATTGGTCTCACTCACTTAAACAATTCATTGTCTTCTCCATAAGACATTTTGAGGTAAAAGGAACATTCTGTGAATGTTCCTCTGAAGTGGGAAGATCCAAACTAAAGGTAGCTGTATGCTGAGATTTCTAGTTTATGCAGTGCTACAAGGTTTTTGCTTGCTCCCATCTTTTTTTTTTTATGTTACTTTCACTTACAAACTTCAGTAATAATCATAAAGGACACTTAGATTTAGACAGCAGAGGATTCTCATGCAAGGATTATCTTCCCAGCTCTTAAAACATCACTTCCTCTGAAAAATCTGTAAAGACAAGGTATCCAGCATCCAGTAAAGAAAAGAAATTTTAAATATAATGATTGGGGTCTATAATTATTCCATTTTAATACTTCCTCTGATAGTGCTATGATTACCTCAAGGTACCTCATGTTTGTATAGAATATGCATGACTGTAACTGACTAGGCAAAGAAACCATAGATTCATATTTTTTTTAGAATGGCAAGAAAAGGAATTTCTGGCTAATGAAGCATGTAAGATATTAAAGGAAAGTGTATGTCATCAGAAAAAGGACACAGAAAGCTGTTTCTCAGTAATTTCTCAGGAAATAGTCTCTGTATTTAGTCCAGATAATGGTACCTGTCATATTTTAGACTACTCAATGTGATTAAAGAGCAAACACTTATTCCATTCTCTAAACAACATTTATTTGTTAATAATATGTGCCTCAGACATTAATGCCTCAAAGCAGAATACTATTTTTATTTCATGCAGCTAACTTTCACAGGAAAAATGACTAGTTTGCACCAGGTGGTGCTGGTTTATCTGGATCCCAATAAGAAAGGCTCATGTACTTACACTATATATGCTATACATACAGCAATATAATATCAAGACTGATAACTATTTACTGAAAGCTTAGAAAAGGCCACACCAAGTTATAAAATCTCACACCCTGTTCTGATGCTGGGAACCCTTAGATGTTACATCGTTGGATGGATCTCTAATCAGGGCATGACACACTCCACAGATCCTATCCATAGTGAAGTTCACCATTCTTAGTTTTGCTACTGTCCTTGTAGAACCTCTCTTATAGTACAGCGTCATCTGTTGCTGGGAGCAATCAAACCTGGAATGCTGACTTAGCCTTAGAGAGTCCTTTGGACTGTCTGGTTTAATGTTCTTATTAATAAAGCTACAGTTCTTGAAAAAGTGCATCTAATATTTCAAGTGGGCAAGATAATATTACATGCATATTTTTGATTAAGTACATATTGACTACACACATATTGAATAATTTTGCATTGACTGTGTATGCATTGACTAATTGTACTGTTGATTAGCTATGCTTTGATTAAGTAGCAGCCACAGAAGCATACACCTGGATTAGTCATTATGTGTATCACTAACTTCTCATATGGTAGTCTCCCAGGCTGACCACTTCATCGTCAAATTTCATATGCAGTCACATGCAGAAATTGCGGTGTTCAAACCTTAAGGGTACACCAATGTGAGCCAAATGAAACCTCTGTACCAACACAATGTATTTTATAATAGAAAGGACACTGAAAGATACATGATTTTTCTCAGAACCCAGATAAAATATGTTATAATACATGTCGCTAAACTTCTTTCTAGAAGTAATTGTCAAATGAGCCAAGTAATGAAAAAACTTTAGCTCACAGAAACTAAGCAGCTACAAAGTGATCAAACAGTCCTAGTCAAATCCTGTAGTTGTCTTCCCAACAATTTCTTGTTTATTTAGTTTATCACAGAAGCAGTTTTCTGCCATGTGCAACATCACATTGGTGAAGGTACTGATCTCTGTGCTGCAGGCTAAATAAACAGAAGGCTGGAGCAGAATGTCACTAGCAGAATAGATAGAATTCATCTCTCTTTCAACAGGAAATCAAATCTCAGGACACATTCTGTTGCAGAAACTGCAGGGAATACTTTTCCCTGTTACCTTAAAAAAAAAATCGGATTTCAGAAATATTCCAGTGCAGCAGATGGGTGAAACCAAGATCTCTTATGAGCAATCATAATAGCAATATAGGCCAGGCATGTTAGAAGAATTTGGAGGATATATTTGCCATTAGAATTTGGAGGGTTTCTTTGTCTTTAGTGTCAGAAATCCAAAGAGATTCTGTGATTCTTTGACCTGCTTAGTCAAAAACTTTCACCATGGCACTATGAGCCACTTTGGGGTGATGCTCTCTGGCTCTCTTTAAGCTGCACAAATGTTCTCTTGTCCTGGGTTCAGCTATAGCATTTTTTCTCTTTTTTTTATTTTTTGCCTTTTTTCATTTTTTCTCTTTCTTAGTAGCTGATGCAGTGCTGTGTATTTGACTTTCAGCCTGGGAACAATGCTGATAACACCGATGTTTTTAGGTGTTGCTAAGTAATGTATACTCTGACCAAGGACTTTCTCAGTCTCATACTCTGCCAGAGAGGAGGGGAAGCCAGGAGGAAGCAGAGTCAGGACACCTGACCCAAACTGGCCAAAGGGGTATTCCATACCACAGCACGTCATGCCCAGTATATAAACTCAGGGGGAGTTACCCAGAAGGCCCAGATCACTGCTCGGGTCGGGCTGAGTATCGGTTGGCAGGTGGTGAGCAATTGTATCTTCTCCCCTTGTTATTTCCCTTATCATGATTATTATTATTGGTAGCAGTAGTGGTTTTGTATTATACCTTAGTTATTGGACTGCTGTTATCTCAACCCGTGGGAGTTACATTCTTTTGATTCTCCTCCCCATGTCTCCAGGAGTGGGAGGGAGGAAGAAGAGGGGGAGTGAGCGAGTGGTTGTGTGGTTCTGAGTTACTGGCTGGGCTTAAACCACAACAATTCTTTGTGGCGCCCACTGTGGGGCACGAAGGGTTGAGATCTGACCAGATTGTGTCTAATCATATTTGTGATAAGAATTCATTGTTACTACTCATCACAATGTTGATTTATTTGTTCTGAGTTTTTGCATTGGATCTCAGAGTTTCAGCATGTTGTACCTTACTTACAGCAAGTATCTGCTGTTTTAGTGTTCATTGGCTGGGGGGCCTGGGCTAAGGTTATTGTTTCACTGTACTTCATTTCACTGTACTTCATGGTAATGACTTGTAATACAATAGACTCATTGATCATGAAACTGATCTGGCTTGCGTTCCCAGTGTGGTCATCACCTCTATTCTTTGGGAGGTATATAATGACATTTTTCAGCAATTGCATATCTTTTTATTTCTCCTTGGGGGATCAACCTATGAAGGAGACATTCCATTACACCCCTCACTCCCTCACCAGGCTCTTTATAACAGCATTTGAGAGTTCTGAAGGTTTTGAATGGCCTTTCAATACCCTGAGACCTGCCTGCTGATTGTGCTGGGGTTCAGCACGTTGGCACACATACGAAGTGTGTTTTACCCACGGCCATCCCACCGTGGGAACACCCTGTTTCATCTGATCTCGAATGTTAAGCAGTATCAGGTTCAAATCTGGTGTAGGGTTAGATGACGATATACGAGAACCACCAAGAGATTTTCCCCAAGGCTGGACAGTCATGAGTGACAG
>NW_009928742.1:19841-20334 GCF_000696875.1 Nestor notabilis
CTACCCCTCAGCCTTTGGAGGCAGCTCTTGGCAGCTGTGAAGGAAAGGTTTCCCTGCAAAGACAATATTATGAGTCGCTCAGCCAACTGGTCCATGATCAAGAGAGGTATCCAGTCCCTGAGGGAATCAGCCATTCTAGAGATGGTCGTAGGCCAGAGGCCGGGAATGCATCCATAGATCCAGATGAAGTTGAATGCACATGGCCGATGTGGTGGAAACTTACACAGAGTGCACCATCATCATATGCCCACTCATCGGCATCAATGACCCGGAATGATCTAACACCACCAACAGTGGATGAACTGATTCATCAACTCCGAGAGTTTGAAGACAATCTCACCCCTTCCATCATTTCAGCTGTGGAAAAACTGTCTCAGGAGTTCAAACAATTGAGAAACGATTTATCCGATCTATCCAGCTCCCCACGTGTACCAACCCATGTCTCGGCTATTAACAGAAGGCGCCCTACTGCTCGAGAGAGAAAATATAGAAG
>NW_009928743.1:0-8409 GCF_000696875.1 Nestor notabilis
CCAACCCTAACTATTCTATGATTCTGTGTATGAGTCACTTAGTACAGCAATCAACTTAAAACTGCCTGTCTGGAGCCACAGACAGACAATAGAAGCACAACTGGAGTCAGGAAGCAATGAAAAATTTTCAGTCAAGGGCATTCACCACAGAATAGGTAATGGCATCTAAAAACTTCAGAAACAGTCTTGGAAACATAGGTTATCATCAGCACATGCAGAAGCAAAGCATGAAACACCAAGTATTGCACTTGCTATTCATGTTGCATAAAGCTCAAAGTTAACATGAAGGATTTAGAAGAAAGGATTTTAGTTTTCTTTGTAAAGTGTCAATGATTCTATTTCAGGTCACATACAGAAATCTTTCATTAGCTAGCATCTAAGCAATAAGCTAGGGAGGAAATAGGGGTTATATCCATATATGTTTCCCTATATATGGTTTCCTTCCTTGTTTATGCTCTCATTTGACATTTGTGTGGAAGTTATAGCTGCTCCTTCTTCATTTATTTCACTCTTTAAAACACTTTTTATTAGCTCTCCCCTACAAGGTCGACCTGCTTCCTTTCCCACCCCACAAAAATCAGACTGTGTGTGATAATGTTCATAGTCTTCTTTGCTCCTAGCCTTTTCCACTACTCTCTGCCTGAGCATTGGTTTTCTGGTTGTTTTTTGTTTGGCGTTTGATTTCTTTCCCACAAAATAAATCCTCTGTCTGCTTTCAAGCATCTGTGAGGTTGGATTTCTTGACAAAAGAAGGTGGGGAGGGGGAAGGAGCTTTTTCTCTTCTGTCCATACATAGCCAGTGTATTGCCTTAGAAGTACATGAGCATGTTCTTCTTGCTTCATGATGATTTGAACAGCATGTGCTTGTTGACAACGTTCCTCATTCTAGAGATGCTTTTAGTAACCTGAATGTGCTGATAAACACATCACAACTATGGGAGGTGATGGCTAAGCATCAGTCCCAAGACTGGAGTTGGCTATGTCCCAGCACAGATGACCAGCTTTCCCTCTGGAAAAGGAACAAAACAGTTCACAAAATGCCAGATGTTGGTGGTTCACAGACAAGATAAGCTTGGAAGTATTTTATCTGAACACTTCACTGAAGGGCAAGCAGTTGGAAAGTGGGGTAGAAAAGGCATTAAGGGCTCAGAAGGAAAACCTGACTCTCCAAGACTGATAACTTGGGCCCAACAGATACTATAAAGAAAAAAACCGCACACCATGTCGTTTCCTCATTATATCCAGTAAGTAGTATTTGCTACTCTGCCCAGCTCCCTGATTTTGATTTCAATAAGCTTTTCTGCAGCAAGAAGCTTTTCTTCATTTTAATCCCAAAACAGTCCCATTGACTTTTTCTAGTAAATCTCCTCAGCGCCTGTATGTTTAAAACACATCCATAATTTGCACTATTTCTTAAAGAAATATTGACGAGAATAAAACAACCCCTGCAAAAGTTCTTATTCAGATACAAAGTATTAGTGTCTCCTTATTCCTACACTCTGTTTGATGCAGTGAACCAATGGTTAAGAATAAAGCCTCACCAGTAGTTCTGCTTAGGGTGTAGTTGCACACCAGAGTTGCCAAAGGCCAAAGTTAGCTGTTTTGCCTTTAAAGAAGACATAGCTTAGCAGCGGGAACCTGTGGGGCCCCGCTTAAAAACCTGTGTACTCATTTGAAAACCAAAAAATAACCAACAGCCACAGCTATAGGACTGTACAGGGACAAAAGAAAGAAGCTGCATTAAAGTCTCTCCAGAGCCTCCTCCAGGCTGAACGAGCCCAACTCTCTCAGACTGTCTTCACAGGAAAGGTGCTCCAGCCCCCTCTGATCACTTTTGCAGCCCTCCTCTGGACCCACTCCAACAGTTCCATGTCTTTCCTGAGGGCCTAGAGCTGGATACAGTACTTTTGGTGGGGCCTCACGTGAGCAGAATAGAGGGCCAGAATCACCTCCCTTGACCTGCTGGCCATGCTCCTTTGGATGTAGCTCCAGATACGGTTGGCTTTTCTGGGCTGTGAGTGCACATTCGTGGCTCATGTTCAGCTTTTCATCCACCCCCAAGTCCTTCTCTATAGGGCTGCTTTCAACCCCTACATCCTCCAGCCTATATTGACACCTGGGGTTGCCAGGAGCTTGCACTTGAACTTCATGAGGGCCACACAGGCCCCCTTCTTGAGCTTGTCCAGATCCCTCTGAATGATATCCTGTCTCTCAGGCATGTCAAAAACAATGCTTGGTGTCAAGTAACTGGTTCTTTCAGTGGCTAAGTAGAAAGAGATCTGTGAGGCCTGCACCAAAATTATCAGCAGAAAAGGAGGCACTCATTTTCACATTAAAGACCTCTGAAACACAGCTGCCTGCACTATGAAGTGAGGTACATAAATGTCTCTACTTCAGCGTCTCTGATGTACAACTCCAGAAACACATCATCTTGCTTCCAGCAAGGTAAAACTTCAACAGTTTACAAGACCAGCAGAGTAGGTTTATTAATTTTTGAATGCTTTTCTTGTAAAGACCAATATTGCTGTAAGTATTGGTTTTCTTTTCTCTTCCTTTTCATGGCAAGTCAGACAAGATATAGGAAGGTGTTTTATAAGGGCTGTGCACTTCAATTTGTGAAACAAGATACAAGTTGGTTTTACATGTACAGTTTAAGTTCCATGTGGAGGCAAAAAGATGTGAAGAAACAGGAGGGAAAAAACAAACCATCACAGGAGGAATATACATTGAGTTAAAAATGAGAAGGGAAAGTTTCCTCTAGAATTTGGGGACTTTGTAAAATAATCTCCCTTTGCAAATATCAATTCCTCTTGTCTTGACCTGGCAAGGTACCAGCTTCAAAACCAGGCAGATGTAGAGTCCTGCTCTTCAACACAGTCCCACTGAAATGGAGGGTTTCTACCATTTTGTAGCTGAAAGTGAGTGCAAGGTGCTATGTAACAATGCTTGACCTCTATGATCTGCCTATGGAAAGGGGACATTAGAACACTTTGATCCACTTCACATCACAAAGTTTGATCCACTGATGATCATGCTGTAGTCTAAGCTTTAAAGTAAAACTGAAACAAGTTATCGGGACCAAAACATCACAACTGATTAAGTGTGCAATTTAGCTATGAAACTTTGAAGTCCCAGCTTTGGTAAATAAATAAAAAAAAACAGATCACACATGACAAGTGACACTTGTCAAAACACAGAAGGAGGCAAACCCTTTAGTCCAGTATTTCAGCATCTTGGCTTCAGGATGGGCAATGAACGCTACAAAAGATAGTATGTCCATATTATCAGGGAGGAAAATGATGTGGAGCAGCACCACGTAATATCTCCAAATAGCTAATTAGTAGCCACTAAGTTACATCCTGTGTCTATCAAGTTAAAGAAAAACCTATTCTTAGTTTGTCCTGGCTAGAAGGTTTGATTCAAAATGTTTCCCTGAGGAGAAAAATATTTCTTTGAATGGAAAAAAAAGTCAAGCTGATTAAAAGTCTTGGTTTGTTGCAAAAGAAGTTTCCAAGTCACTGGCCATGAAAAATTCTTTAATAAAGATTCATGTTTAATTAAGAGATGGGTATTTTAATTTCAAGATTTACTCTATTAGGCACATTACTGAGCATAAGCAAGTGCTCTCTTTCACTTTCCCCACTTAAATCACAGTAAAGTTATTTAATTGATTGCTTCAGTCGTGAAGCAGATACAAAGCATGAAAGCATCCAAACAAAAGCTGGGTACAAATGTTAAATGGCCAAGTTACATTTCTGAGTGAACTTTCCCAAATTAAGAAGTATTGCTTATAAGTATGCTAAAATATAAGCTCATCTTAGTGGGTTTAATAGTTATGAGCAATGTGCCAATAAACTGCTTTTTATGGTCTTTTTATATAGTGGAAAGCCCCATTTGACACTGACCAAGTAGTTGGCTATTCACAAGCTTATAACACTATCTCATCACCATGGCTACCATTTTAATCCTTTTTATTGATGTTTAGTATCCAAAAAGGCTCTAGGGAAAAAACATAATGAGAATCCTCACTTTCAATTTCCAAATCACAAAGTACATGTTAGAGACCTTCACGATAGAGTCACTGAAGCACTTTGGTACACAAACAGGAAGAGTTACATACACATGCTAATTAAGACACCCTGAGATCTCAGAAGATGCATGTGAAGACATGAAACTTAAGACACTAAACTGAAGACACCAGCTATGAACAATATCAGATAAATCGGCACAAACAGCGTGCCATGGAAATTTAAACAGTGGGTTGAAAAAGAAGATCTAGTGTGCTATAAATTAGTGAACTGCATTTCAGCAACTGCTGATGAATCTCCTCTTTAAGAAGCTTATAACTTTTTCAGTGTAATAGTATCAGATAGCTTCCACATTTCAGACATACAATTAATCTTCGGAGGATTTTGAAGTTTAAGTTACATACCAGTTCAGTCAAGTTACATAAAGTTACATGCCAGTTCAGTCCTATAATCAAATAACTGACAACTTTAGTAGTGAGCTAACCAAACCAGTAGCAGATGAGAAACAGCTCAAGAATTTAAGCTTGCATTCAATGACAAGTCTGAAAGAAGGAAAAAGGAAAATAATTTTATCATGTATCTATCACATAGGAGGAGGGTTGCATCATGGTAGACAAAGGATGTAAGAAGAGAAACCTCAAAGTGCCCAGCAATGTTCCTTAAATGTCAGAGAGCTTACCCAAGGAGCTTTCATTGTATTTTGAAAATGATAAGAGTTAGGACTATAACTCACAATGGCAAAACTAAAAATTCGAATAAGGCTTTTGGAGGTTGCAAAGGAGTACCTGTGCTTGAAGGTTTGTGGTTACTGCGTGGAAGGGAGGTGAAAGGCCTGCCTACATAAATGCAAGGTTTCTATTGCTACAAAACCAGTCAGGAACAGCTGTCTTTACAGAATCCTTCATAGAAGCCAAACCAGTGAAAATAGTACAATAAAAATAACATACTGACATATATATTTAATATATTGAAGTACAAGCTCACGTGTAGGTTTTTTCTAAAAAGTATAAAGGATGAAGAGGCAGAGTGAGGCTTTCCAGCTTGAGTAAAAATTGAGATATCAAAGTTTTTGCACCTGTAGAGCAGTATCACATTGATAAGATTCAGAAACCGAACAATAGAAGCATATCCGCCCCTGACCTAAATATGTCAGGTTGGATAGCAAATGACCCACAGGCACTCTTCATAGGACAGGTGGGGAAAAGATACATAAATGACTGATTGATGTAATGACCAAACCCCAAGTGCTTATTCCTAACACAAATTTTGGAATATAATTGCTGTCTTCACTTACCTAAAACAGTCAGACTCTCTGGGAGGTAGACAGAAAAAGATGTGAGACAAAAAAATAACAAGAAACAAAATATTTCACATAGAAATAAGGGAACAATTATTCACAGCAAGAGTGGCCAAGCACTGGAAGAGGTGCACAGTGAGGCTGTGGGATGTCCATCTCTGGAAGTATTCAAAACTCAACAGGACAAGTACCTAAGCAACCTAATCTAACTCTGGGGGTATCATGTTAGCCTAATGAGTGGCAAGTGTTTGTCAGCAGGCACAGATCCACCAGCCACAATAGGGTCATACCTTATTGACCAAGAGCTGATTTTGGACTATACGTTTTAATGGCTCCTTGAGGAGTTGCTGTGGTTGATAGTCCAGACTTCCAAATCCTGAAAGCCTCTCCTTATATGGATTATCAGGTTGTACGTAACACTTATCATTTCTGTTTGCTCTCAGATGAAAGGAAGGTGCTCTGTGCACCTGCTGAAACACTAAGACATGTTCTGTGACCTGGACATGTCCATACAGGAGCAAGAGTACAGAATTTCTAAGTTTATAGCAGTCAGCAATAGAAACTCAAATATATCTATACTGAAATTAAAGTGTTTGCATTATTTTTCATTATCTTCACATTCCTATGTTACCTTCACATGAAACAGATATAAAGACGTCTGTAACACAAGTATTAAAAGGAAAGAAACAACACAGGTTCTTTTTCGTTTGGTATTGCGGTTGGGGGAGGTGTTGGATTTTTTGGGGGGAGGGGAGTTGCAAGGACCCTGGCAAACATTTAAGTGCTTAAAAATCCTGTATTCCACATGTTATTCACTGTTCCAGTAACTAGAATGCTCTCCTGAGGTAAGTTGCTGCATTCCTCAGGGTCTCCCCTCACCTCCCAAAAGGATTCTATCAGTCAGAAAGTATAACCACATTCCTGATGATCACGTTATACATGTAACTTGTTGTAAACTTCACCTTTTAGCCCTGTTGAATGATTTGTTCAGCTATGAATTACTCAGCAGATGTTCTTGCTCTTTCAAAGGATATTCCTCTCCTAAAGAAGGTTGTTAGTGTCATTTTTGGTTAAGGTTTGATATTATGCAATTGCATCAGAAACATTAGTTTCCTCCAAAAACTTTAATTTTTTATGACTGTATAATTTGTTAGGATTAGTCTGATTTCAAAGGCTTAAAATAAAAACCGAACATGGTAGAATCACAGAATAATTTAGGTTAGAACATCACCCAATTCCCTGCTCAAAGCAGTGATACCTTTGAAATGAAGTCAAGTTATTCAATACCATGTCCAGTCAAAGTCTGAGTATCTCCAAGGGATGGAGCAGTGTTCAACCACCCTCACGGTGAATAATGTCATTCCACACATCTGGTCAGAATTTACCTTGCTGCAATTTGCAACTGTTGTCACTCATTCTATTGTTTTGCAGCTGCAAGAAGATTTCAACTCTGTCTTCTCCATAACCCACATTTGGATGGCTGGGGACAGCAATTAGTTTCCCCCAGCCCTGAGGCCTTGTCCATGCAGAACAAACCCTCAATATCTCCTCACCTGTAATGTGCTCCAGCCTTCTAATCATCTTAATGGCCCTTCAGAGCACTTAGCTGCAGTTTCTTAATGTCTTTCTTCTACCAGAGGGTCCAAATTGTGTGGTATCACAATTGCCAAATAGAAAACTGCTAGTTTCTAATAAACTTCAGAGTGATCTTAAAGGTTTTTTCCAGCCTAGCTGATTCTATGATTCTAAAGGTGACATTTGTATTGCTTGGCTTGTGAAAGTAATAAAGTATTCAGAAAAGGGATCAAAACCCCATGATAAGCCTACTGCATAGTACTTACGTTATTCTTATGGGAGCACACAGGTGTGTAAACACCTTTGTTTCTCGAATCTTTCTGTAAAGGAAGTCAAGAATCACAGAGCAGACAGTGTACTCTCTATGATGAAGTATCATTTGTTATATTATGTAGCTAGTAGTATAAATAAGACAAAGCACTAGAAAGCATAACCACAATGAAGTAAACTGCTTTTCTTTGTTTGTACGTATCTATTTACTCATTAATTTATTTGCTTGGATTTTTGTATTTGTTTTATCCTGCTAATCTATGCAATTATGCACCAGAATATGTGAAAATTGGAGCCAGACTGCATTTTTCTCTCACTCCATAGTGTTAGCTGAGAGATATTAACCAGCTCTGCCAAATTATTTGCCAAAAGATGCACTACTAATAATTACATTATTAGTAATTTACTAGTAATCAGTATTCAGTATGTGGTTGGTACTGCTGTTAACACCACAAAAGAAGTTGTTTACATTTCTGATGTAAGAGTTATAAAATTTTAACAAATGTACTACAAGCTCACAGAATTCAATCTCATTTAAGATGTGAAACATAAAACTGGAGAGAGGATTTACACCATGTGTAAAAATGGGTAACACCATGTTAAAATGGGTTGATCAGGAGCTTTGAATTACCCTCTAAAAAGAAAGATCGCGTCTCCAAGGTTATACTCAAGTCTGCCATCATCACGGTGTGAAGGAATGAAAGCGTCGGGGGGAGGTATAGGAACTCCTGTGCATCTGTCTTGCTTCAGTTGGATACCTAGATCCCGTGAAAAAAAGCTTCTTTGAGGAAAGATCAAGCTGAATGGGGCTTTGAGCAGCCTAGTCTAGTGAAAGGTGTCCCTGCCCATGGCAGGAGGGTTGGAACTACGTGATCCCTAAGGTCCCTTCCATGCTATGACTGTATGAAGATGGACCGCCCCGGCTGACAGCCTGGCGCTGCCCCAGCCCAGCGCCGGGACAGTCCGCGGAGCAGGCAGGCGGTGGATGCCGAGCTCCCAGAGCCAGCGTGACGAGTAGATGCCACCTGCAGCCGGTATTTCTCTTCCCATTAGCTGCACTTGATACCTCGCTGCTCTCGGGAGGAGATGTGAGTTCAGGTAACTGCGCAAATCTCTTCGTAGTGGTCCAGCTCCCGACTTTTAAACTGTCCTCTCTGCGGTTCGCCTTCTCTTGCTACCCAGATCGAGACGGACACGCATATAACAAACAGGATCAAGCAAAGAAGCAATACCGGCATA
>NW_009928744.1:0-48258 GCF_000696875.1 Nestor notabilis
GCAGCCTCTGTGTGCGGGAGGCGTGAGCAGCGAGCCCCGCTGGGCAAAGCTGCGGGTTTCACGGCGCCCACATAAATAGGTGATGATAGGTAGTGTGGTGGACAGCAGAGTTCAGGACGTTACCCTGTGTCAGGGACAAAGCGAACTCGGAACAGTGCTCTATTTTAAAATAATTTCCATATACATATATGAAAGATTAGCATCGGAACTTAAAGTGAAAGAACGTAAAAAAGAAGAGAAGAAACAGTGTTCGCTGGGCATCAGTAACGCTCCCGTAAGCTGTTTCTGCTCGAGTACCTCATTTTGTATCTACCTCGATCTAAGTGCAAGTGCACTGAGAGCGTAATTCACTTCTCTCACACATGGATGCACTGCCCTGTTTCAGAAGGGTGGCAAAAAGTCACTTCTGGGGGAATTCCTCTTGGTTTGGATTTATTTTATTTAATATGCGTATGCTTCTGAATGCTTGTCTGAGAAGTCGTGGGCGGGAAAAAGGCACCTTTTACTGAGAACAGAAAGTGGTGAGATTATGAGGTCTTGGGTGGACTGTAGCTCCCAAGGAGTTCATTCCTCAGGCAAAAACCAGCTTTGCGAAAGTTCTGTCTTCACAGAAGCGGGTTTTCTCCTCATTGCAGGCTAAAGCGCTTGACTGTCCAAAGCTTTAGTTAGCATGTATTTGATAAATTGCCTTAGACCATCAGGTCCTAGAAAATAAGATACAGACTCAGAACTTCATGAAATACTCTTAGGAGAATGGAGTCCAGGTTTGTTGTTATGGGTGTTGCAGAAGCAATATGTAGTATTACTCTGTAACAGCTGGATTTTCTGACATACTAAATGCATCTGTGCCTGGTATGCTGCATGTCTATTCATACCTTTAGGTGCTAGCGTTGCCAAGTCCAGAGTTTCATGGATCACAGGAGTGTGTAGGAAGCATTCCTCCCAAATCCTACACCTAATTCTGTAGGTGCAAATTTCATACTTACATTTCTTTAATGGCATTTTAAATGGCTGTAAGTGCAGGGGGGTTGTTCTGTAGTATGATGTTTAAAAACAGGGTTTAGTGTCTTGATCAATCTTGCAGTCATGTGTATTATTAATATTGCTGTGGGGTTACTGTGAAGGCATTTCTCATGTGGTTTTTTTATGTGCATGAAGTATGTTCAAGGTCAGTCCTTCAGGCATTTCCTGGAAGTTAATCACCAAGCTGAGGAAAAGTATAGCTCAAGGTGAGGGGTGTCATGAAATCTTCAGCTGCTGAGGGAGTGACAAGGTCACTTATGCATGAAGACACAGAGCAAATGCTGTATAAAAATAAATATTTGGTCTCTGCTGGACTTGTATGCATAGTGGGCTTTTTTTTCTGTTCTTATCTAATTCCTGAGATTTTATTTCTGTATCAAAGGTTGCATTTCAAGCCATGAAAGTCTTTGTCTATATCATTTTAATAAATATTTAAGATTTAGATTGCCATGCCAGGAAACATATTTTCTCGTCATAGTTTTCATTATAAATAGAAGTATTGGTCCATGAAAGCAAATTATCTTGCTCATACAGTTAATGAATGATCTGTGTGTAGTGGCTCAATACTGTTGTTGCATTGGCATCCCTATTATAAAAACCCAGCATTTTCAGTTTTGGATGGTGATGGATGATGATACCTTGTGGTAATGCTGTGAGTCAGGCACCTGCTCAGACACAACCCATTGCCTACCATTTCCTACTGGCAGCTCTAGATGACTCACAGTTCAGCACAACATGGAACTGCATTAGGGAAGCTGTGGGCTCAATGTACAAAGCATCTTCCTCTTTCAGCATCTCTGAACCACTGTTGAAAGGCCTTCGGAGATGTCTAGGTCTCCCCATTGACACAGAATGGGGCTTGGCTAGGCTGCAAAGGTCACTGGAATCATCCTGAAGGGAAAAGCAAATAATTTGGCAATAAGCTCAAAAATAGCTTGTGCAAAGCTTCACTGGGATAAATAGCCTGTTGGCCTGCCAGTGCTCAGCTTTGATATTCTGGATAATTCAGCTGACTTTCAAGCAGCCCTGTGAGCTGACTGTGTTACAGTCAGTGCTGCTATGTGAACCTTAGCAAATTACAAAAGAGATATGAAATATGGTAACTGTCCAGGTAGGCGAAAAAAAAAAAAAAAGAAAAAAAGAAAAAGGTTTAAAGCACATTGTATTCTTCTCACAGAGCCAGGCCTTCCTGGGTTTTTTATTCCCTATCTGCTCATAGCAGGAGACAGCATGAATCACCTAGGATAAGGCAGGAGGTCAAAGACTTCATTATGAAACCAACTAACTGCATTATCTTACTATAAGCATCATACTGCAGAAACATGCCAGATTAACTGATAGTTATTTGTACTGGTTAACCACATTCCATCCTGTAGGTAATATCGTTATTCGCTTTTTACTTGCACTTTGCTTACTTAACCATTAGTGTACAAAATAGTCAGAACCCATGCAACTAATGCCCCAAATTAGTTTTTCTAGATTTGAGACCACAAGACAAGCTTCATTCTTTATAGACAGTTTAGTAGACTTCAGATGAACTGTGAATACGTATGGGGGCTTTGAGCAACCTGGTCTAGTGGAAGGTGACCCTGCCCATGGCCACGGGGCTGAAACTAGATGATCTTTAAGGTACTTTCCAAGCCAAACCATTCTATTACTCTATGTCAGAAATGTCAATAATTTTAATTCTCCTTTTTTTGTCACTACATTTTGAACCATAAGGAAGTAAGGCAGAATAGGAATTTTCACCGTATACAAAGAGAAATTAATTGTTGCAGCCAGTTACTCACCCAATTAACAAATGTCCTTATCAGACGTTATAGAGTGTGAAAGTGTTATAAAATTAAGTAGCAAATATTGCCAGAAAAATCATTAATTTTATAGGAAGAGCCAAAAGGTTCTTAACCCTTTTTTATACTAGAGGGATTTTGCCTTTGAAGGAAATAGGGTTATAGGTGGAAAAATCCGTGAAATCATGCTTTCTGCATTTCTTGGAATTCTATGAAGCGTTGCAGACCTCTGTGCCGATTTTAGCCTCTCATTTGTTTCCCTTAGCAACACAGCTTCTAGTCTTCATGGTAGAAGAGAGTTTTATCAGTGATGTTATGTATTGCAGGTATCTCTTTTTTTCAGTATTTCAGCTGAAGCATCAACAAATAAATTCTATTACAACAGCTATTACTTTTATTTCTGCTCTCTTCTAGTTTATTGTGCCTTGGTGCACTAATTTTCATGGGTGATTGCTGTGGATTTCCTAAAGGAAGGAAAATGACACTGTTTTTCTACACCACATCTAGAACATCTTTTTAGTGGGTCACTGGCAAGATGCTGTTCTATATTGCATAAGTATATTTCAGCAACTGCCTGAAAAGGCTGTTGCTTGTAATCCAAGACATTCTAACATCAGTGATACTTTATCCATTATGTTAAAAATGCTTTTCTGCTGAAACTGAATGGTGTTAACAAAAAAGGAAGAGAGAAAGAGGGATTGTGTTTTGTTTTGATACAAGAAACCACAAGAGAAAGAACTGTCAGTCATTCACAGATGCATGTTTCAATGTTTGGTATTTCTAGTCTGGTTTTAACATATTCTTTTAAAAGTGACTAATATCTTTGTAGACAGAGCATATTAATAAATCTGGTAGCAATCCATTACATATGTGTACAGCTCAAATGCATAGGGTTATGTTGTAGCAGCACAAACATGCCAGATTTTGACTTCAAAATAGTCTGCATAAAAATAGATGAGAAAAATAGGTGAGGTCAGAGGTCTCCTCTGTGCTCTGAAGAAGTGGGAAAATTCTGTAGGTTCTACATTCATATTCTCTGTAGTGAGTGAAAGTCAGGTTTTTCCATGAGTCATGTTGGATGTTATCTGTATATTGTAGTGGTTTATCAGTCTTAGCAGACCCAGTAGCAATATAACTTTATTGATGTAGCTTCTTAATGCAGTAATGTTTGTATCTGTTCCAAAAGGAAAACTGTCCCTAGAAAACAGCCAGTCAATGATATTCAAGTAGCTACACTAACTAACTGCAGTCATCCAAATATTTGCACAGAAACAATATAAGTGTTCAAATAATTGTTCTAACTTTTTTAACTATGGAAAAACAGACCCTTATGTCACCCACATTTTCTGTAGATGAAAACAAAGTTCAGTTTTGTGATGTGTGAGAAACAAGCTCACTTCATCAATTTTAGCCAGGGACAAAGTCTGTGGAGCAAAGAATATTTTATTTACAGTGCTGGGAGCTTCACAGGGAATTTCTCCTCAGTGGCTCAACTCCAGCTTTCCAAAAGGCTCATTTTTATATCTCATATTGTTACATATTCATAGTTTTTCCAAGGATAGGCGGCATGTATTACAATTAGTTCCAGGAACTCATTATCTTAAGTCTCTTCACTTCAGCGCCTGCGCGTTGCTCTCTGGTGGTCCTCGGCTGGGGTCTCTGAGATGAAGTAAGAAGTCTTCCTCATGATGCTCTTGTCACCTTTGGCCCAGTTAGTTGCTTCTGCAGCTGCAAGACCAGCTGAAACTGGGCCTATCAATGGCTTCCTTCTGTTACTTTAGCAAGTGTTATGCTTATCTTACACTCAGGATAAGCTAGACTAGATTACCAGAAACTACTTTCCAAAGCTAGGCTGCTGGTTTGCTTACATATCCACATAAAACACTGTAACCTAACACACACTGATATTGCCAAACTTATCAACATTAAACAGATTAATTGTGTTAGCTGAAGCAAAATTTCCCCATTCAGTTATTTATTACAGATGTAAGATACAGCACTGCGTGGCATAACCATATAAGTAAGACTTGGGTTTGGCAGATCTGTGCATGAAGCACCTCCTCTGCCCATGATTTCTCCCTTTCGGGACCCAAGCAGGGGAAGATGCTATTGTTGGCACACTGCAGACACAGTCTGCAGAGAGACCTCTGGGCAGTGTGCTGGGAGGTGGGTGGATCTTGTCCTTCATAGTAGGTGAACAGGAAAATACAATCTTGACCCATTTCTAGGAAAGATGATTGTGTAGCTTGGCAGCTGTCTCTGAGAATTAGTGGAGCCTGGGAGGAGGTTTTGGCAATGCTGTTTAAATGGAGCAGTATAACTAAGGGGCAGTGCTAAATTATGAACTGTTACTGAGACAGGCATTTCTATAGCCAGGATTAGTAGCTCTTACTATGAAGAGCAACTTCTCCATTGAAAGATGCGGGGTTCTCAGCAAGTGGCTCCTTGTGGTGCTTCTTTTCAGTGAAAAGCCATTCTGTTGGGTTTGGTTGATTGGGTTTTTTTTCTCTGCACAAGAGAATGATCTTGCCATGACATTCAGTGCTTTGTTGTTTTTTCCAGAAGAGACTACTTGCTGTAGTAGCTGAATCATTTGCTGTAACAGTGAACAGTTGTTTCAGAAAACATGTTGACAGATGAACATGCTGTTTCTTTTTGGAGAGAACCAGCAGAAGGCAGTTTGCTATTTAGGCTGTTTGTTAGCGGATTTTATATCAAAAACAAGTGTGTGTATAAATCATTGTGTGCTGTGCCAGTACATGGCCTGGCATTTCAAGAAGAGCTGAATGAGTTAGGTGCCTGCATTTCTAACCTATTTTTCATCAAATTCACTTGAACGTCCATTTCAAAGTACAGAAGTACAAGTATCTGCATCATGGGTGTCTTACTGGCCTGAAACAGTCCTTTATGCTCATCTGTCAGTCACTGACTGACCCTTTTATATTTTGAGCCACATCTGAATTCTAGGATTCTATAATCATCACACTTCCTAGTATAGAAAAATAGAGTATTACTGTTTTAACTTCTCATGACAATACTGAAGAAACTTTTTTCTTACTATGGGATAAATGCAGAAGAGTGCTCTCGAGTAGTTCAGAAAAAGCAGAACTATGCCACATTTCAGCTCCTATATTAGCAAATATTTCTAGTTATTAGGATCGTGATCCTAATAGTACGAACTAAAGTGAATGATTTTGGTGGGAACCACATCTGGCCTTTATGTTCCATGGAAATATCAAACAAAAGGATTAATATTTCTGAAATAATCTAGTATTTAAAAATATGCAAAGAATATCTAGGTCCCTGTTATTCTTAACAGAACCTAAGTTCTTTGGAAAGTTTTACCCTTGACTCTTTCAGGCAACATATTGGTAAGACCAGTAGTCAAAATACTGACAAATGTTTCCAACAGTGGTGAGGTCAGTGTGTTCTGACTAGTTCCCCTGGTATTTAAAAGTATGTTACAAAGGGGAAACAAAGTTTCAAAGTAACTAATAACAATGTTTCAAAGTAACTACTAATGAGTAAATGAACACGAAGTTTGGCAGTTACTTGTTTATAAATATAAAAAGCTCATTCAACATTTGAAGACCTCTTCTGAAAAACTGAAGAAGGAAAAGCAGCCTCAAGATAATGATAAGTAGCTGAAATTCAGTCCTCATGCTGTGCCATCAGCTAATCTGGGAGGTACTGGTACTCTGAGCTCCTCTTTGGCTGTGTCTTCTCCAGAAAGTTTGAGCAGTGCAGTTTCTGCTGGGGTACCACCAGTCACTGTGAGCATCCTTTGGCAGAGAATGGTCCTACTTGGCTTCACTGTCTTTGCTGGTACAGTCCTCTCACATAGTCATGTTATGTTGGTGAAGGATGTGCCATACTAAATAGACGTTTCAAAGTCCATCATAGGAATGCATGAAGACAGATAAAAGCTTTTTCTGCCCAAACTGTGAGCTGGCTTCACACAAGACATTGCAAACACAAACTGTGTAACATAAATAGTTCATACTGCACTTGAGCTAATAAGCCTTTCTGTGCAGCCATGTGTACCACTTCTTGCTATCACAGCATAGTTACATAGCTTGGAAACTTAGCAGGGTCATGCCTCTCAGGCTCCAAGCACAGGCAGAGGCTCTTGCTTGTCCACATCCGTCCTTCCTGACAGCTGTTCGAAACATGCCAGCATGCAGCAAATTGTGAGGGCATTGGGGATTTTGTGATGAATTATGATATTATACCTCTCAGAAAACCATGAGAGTTGGTGTATGCATTCTCCAGATCTTCTCATACCACCTCTGTCTTACTAGCCTACTCTTGAGGTACTTGATATGTCTTGATAGACATATGCTATCTTTATGCAATATTATTTGCATATACTTTTAAGTTAAAATTGATCTCTCTGCTTCTCACTTCCCTGGTACTTGGTACCATGCTTGTTAGCCTGAACAGAAAGAATCACTTTCAGTGACATTTAAAATGCTGATTTTCTCACTTTGCTCTATTTCCTATGACTGAAGCCATTTGATTAAATATAGTTAGATTTTGCAAAGGATTAATGCGTAGTACAAGAAACTGGATCATATAGGAAAAGAAGCAGTTTTTGAGGATTTGGTGAAGAGTGCCATTACCAGTGAAATCAAGAAAAGTTTCTTAACTGTTGAAAGGATGCTAAATTCTTATATATACATAATAACTCTCAGAAAAGTCATAATTAGAAAAAGCTTGATTTGCATGCTAAATGTCCAGACATTTCTTCTTAATCAAACATTACCTAAGTCCAGCTAAGTTAGTTGGAGTGCCTAAAACTGTAATCAGAAAAAATGCATCTTCAGTCCTTGAATTTAGAACACTTTGCACTCTAATAAACTCCAAGCTGGCACTGTTTCTTAAGGCCTGTGTTCGGGGTTGGAGTGTAGTTCACTGTGTTAGCATAACTATATTTGTATATTTGAATATAATTAGTTGCAGTTACACAGAGAGGTATTTGGTATTTTGCTCTATTACAGTGAAATGTAAATGCTTTTCCAGAAGACAAAGAGACTGGGCAATTCTTATAGGCACTATACAAGCTCTTAGGGTGCATTTTCAAAGCCAGCTCATATTGATCCAGGACAGCACTGCCTCGGAAATGGGCAAGTCTGTTTGCTGGCTTCATGTTTCTGCCTCCTCCCTTGCATTTCGGAGTTTGAGAAGGAAGTAATTAATTTGAAAATTCCATTTGATTTTAATTTGGATCAGCTACAATTTGTCTTGAAGTCACTGGTGTCAACAAAGTGGAAGTACAAAGTGTGGTGGGGGTAAGGGGAGCCCCTTGGCAGCATCATGGCCTTCAGCCAGCTGAAGGCAATTGTGAAGCTGCGCCATGAGGAGCATTATGCACAGAGGGGAACTGACAGGCATGCCTGTGGTGGTGTTTTTAGTAAAGCTTAACTTTCTGCATTTTAATCGTTTATAATTCTGGCCAGTGCGTCTGGAGTGCAGTCATAAGACAGCCCACATTCTTTCTAGTTTTGGTTTGGTTTTTTTTTAATTATGCTGCCATCTGTAATAGCTAATATCTTTGCTTTTTATTTGGCATTTTCCTAAAAGTGATACAAATCTATTCTAGTATGTATTCTTTATTTGCAGTGTATGGGTTTTAATGTGTTCCTGAAGCCAAATTCAAACAGTTTCCTCTTTCATTTCCAGTGATTCTTCTGCTAAGCTCTTGCACTGTGACAGAGCTTCTTCATCCTTTCAAGACTCTGACACAATTTTGAGGAAGTGTGATTTTTTGCTGTTACCAGATGTCTCCTCTTTAAAATACCTGGTGTTACACTTTGTTTTTCATTATTATTAATGCTTTTTTAGTTTTAAAAATTCACTGAAATTGCATTTATAATTTTATATTCTTAAAGTCAATCAAGATGAGAAATGTTTGCAAGTAAAGGGTCCCATACTGTCTCCCTGTCCCAGTTCCAAAAAGAGTTTGGCTGGGGGATACCATAGGCTTCTTTAACAAAGGCCTCTTTGGGAATACTGGCCCCAAAAACCCAAACCAAACCACCAATTAGTGGCTTTTGTGTTTCCCACTTGCTGCAGTAACATTTTTCCGCTTGCCTACCAGCTAGGCTGAAAGGTCTTCAAGGTGCAGTAATAGCTGAAAGAAGCATATGACCCATATCCCATGCCCTCCATTAGGAAACATCTCAAGAGCATTCTCTTAAATGTTCATTTGCTCACTAGATTTTTGAGAAAGTCAAAGCAGTTTTCTTGCCCAAAAGCTGCTAACTGAAATAGAGAATTGAATAGAAATACATTTCTTCATTACTCTTAAACTTTTTTTTTAATATATACATTGAATTACTAGACTATTTTGCAGCTTGTCATATTTGAATGCATACTCTAGACCAAAACCACCCTTCCATTCAGCTATTGTAGGTCTTCTTTTTTAATTGTTATTCCCAAGCCACACAGACCATATGAATGGAGAGTCTCACTGAAGATTTTCTTTCTGTTTAGAACCTGAGCTGCAGGGGCAGAAGACTAACATAAGCTCTGCACTGCCCAAGCTTTTAGCCCTCTCCTTTCACAGTCTACCACACCTACAGTGGTTCAGCTGAAAAAGGGTTTCAGGTGGAACTAGGCACAAGACAGTATGTTTCTTTGTGTAGGCTAAAGCAAAAAAAATTCATTATTGTGATCCCCTGGGGCCTTTCTGCAGTTCATGAATAGGCAATGAATAGGCTCTTCTGCCAAGCTGATCGTCTACACCAGAGCTCCATGATATAAAATTAAATTGTTTAGAGAACTGTTTCCATTAGCACTGCAACCACAACTAATGCTGATGTATCGGGTGTATAAGCTGTGTTCCATTTGTTTGTCACAAGTTGTGCAAGGATTTTTAATACCTTAATTTCAATTCCTTAATTTCAAAAAAGCAAGTCTTGAAATTGAATTCATAGAGCTATGACATACCTGATGATGAGAATAAAAATCCTGACAGTGGCAAACATGGATATAAAGTCAAGCAAGAATATATTCATTGAGACTGGGAGGTCATACAGAATAGTGGAGGAAGACTGATTTAATAATGTGGAATGAGAATACCGGTAAGGCCTTTTACAAGTAAAATAGGATGGTTCTGATTATTTCAAAGAAAGTGTATTACTTAAATTAATGTCCCCAGTAATACTTGCACTAATGGTTAAAATTAATGACTGTTAGTTTTCTGAAAAAATAAGGAAGACCCAAATACAGAAATCAATACTTGGAAAATGCAGCCAGCTGAAAACACATTAGGGTTGTTTTTCCCTAACCCAGCGTCCTCTGCCCTCTGGAGAGAGATGTGCTGAGAAAATATCTTTGCTGAACCCACTCTTTATGTTTTTACGAAAGCATAAAGCATATTTATTGCAGCATATAAAGTGCCTTTGAAATTTAGGATCAAATCTGTTTAGATTGAGTGCACGGAAGTGAAAAAACACATTAGGAGCTTCTTTTTCATATTTCCAGTATAATTTAAATAATTAATTTCCCTTTCACAGTTCGGGTTTTATTT
The DNA here is from genome assembly GCF_000696875.1 of Nestor notabilis. Lineage (NCBI taxonomy): Eukaryota > Metazoa > Chordata > Aves > Psittaciformes > Psittacidae > Nestor > Nestor notabilis. The sequence goes on from NW_009928744.1 coordinate 10,348, forward strand.
ATTTTTTTCTGATGGCCACATGTCTAAATATTTGTCTTCACTGTTCAGAGCTGTGCAAGGAGCAATTACTATCAGTTAACTCTTTAGAGTTCACTGTATTTTGTGTGTTGTTGAAGTCGGGAACACACGGTGCTTGAGGTATTTTCTCTGCTTTACATTATTGATATGAGTTTGTGCTCAGTTTAATTACAGGTTTAGCAGGAAAAAAGATGCCAGATTCACACTGTTTATAATTGTGTTTGTGAAAACATATGCTCAAGGAAGCACAGATTCTGTGATTAGTCTTTGAACTTTTGAGTTTTTCACTTAACGCTTGGAAGTGAGGGAGAGGTGTTAAATTGCTGTAAAAATTGTAAAAATAACTTATTATAATGTGTTCAAATTCACTGCAATAACGTTAGAACAGGTTAGCTCGTCCGAACTGTCCTGTAAGCCCCTATGCATTCCTATTTTAAATTCTAGATGCCTGGTAAATTTTAGATTATTATTAAATATGCAAGTACTGTGATACTGAAGTTATGGGTAGGTGCCAGCATGCAAACTTACATTACATTTGAATGTATTTCTAAATCAGAATGACTTGTCTTATTTTTTCCAGCACACGACCACAATTACATATCTATGTTTGCCTTGGGCTAATAAACCCTGAGACAGCTGGGTGCAAATATTGAGTGCTGAATTCATATTGCCCTTTGCAGTCAGATGGAGACTTTGGAGGAAAAGAGCAATCTCCTTGGTTTGCAGACAGAAAACAGTATGGAACAATCATTCACTGTCAGCTCACTGGTATGTATTACAAAGAAATACTTTAATGGCTGAGCACCCTCCTTTTCAAATAGGAAACAGTTCAAAAGAGATCCTTAGCAGTGTTGGCTGTGAGCTACAAGGGTTACTTCCTTCATACAGCTAGTTCCTTCCACATTCTGCCTGATGGCTTTTTTTGAACATATTTTATTTCTATTTATGTGGTTTATGGGGTTTCAACTTCTTTCAGTGATCAGATTTTTAAGAAGTTGAAATGAACATTTTGAACAGAAAGAGTAAAAATTTTCATCAGAGTAAGAGGAAACAACTTGCAGTAGCCAATTATTTAGCCACTTAACAGGAAGTTAATTATTATAATAAGCAGTTACGCTTCTTCAGTGGAGTTAGTTCTAACTTCTTAGGCTGTAACTGCCTTGTTTGAAACTGGAAGTGAACATCTGAAGTGAACTGTTGACTGACCAGGGAAACCTATTGCTCTTTATTATGAACTATCCCCATCAGTCATACCCTATACAGCACATGATAGGAGTCAGAGTATTTAGGCCCTCCATCAAATTATTTCAATAACTTAAGATAGAACCCTATAGAATTCCATGTATGGAGGTTTCTAAAGAGAACACACTTTCTATTGCCTTAGATGATTTCTGCAAAGATGTACTTAATTGTTTCTTTTTTTTTTTTTCCCCTAGGATGATTTTTTTTTTTTTTTTTTGGCGTGTGATTTGGAGATTTGGCAAGGGCATAAGATGACTTTTTATTTGTAACTGCAATCACAATTTACTTGCAATCAAGAAATACGTTGGAATGTTTTAACTGTTTTCCTGGTGGGGAAACCAATGTCTATTTTGAGAAAAAAAAGCTAAAGATTACTGTGTTCAGCTCTTGGGACCCCAACACAAGAAGGACATAGACCTGTTGAAACAAGACCCAAGGAGGGCCACAAAGATGATCAGAGGGCTCTATCGCATCTTCTGTGAAGACAGACTGAGAGAGCTGAGCTTGTTCTGCCTGAAGGCAGAGAGGAGGCCTTGTAACAGTCTTCCAATACCTAGAGACGGCCTACAGGAAAGCTGGGGAGGGACTTTTTACAAGGACAAATAGTGATAGGATGAGGGAGAATGGTTTTAAACTGAAAGAGGAGAGATTTAGGTCAGATATTAGGAAGAAATTCTTTACTGTGGGGGTGGTGAGACTTTGTTTAGGCTAAGGCAAGAGAAGCTTTTCCCAGAGAAGATGTGGCTGCCCATCCCTGGCAGTGTTCAAGGCCAGGTTGGATGGGGCTTTGAGCAACCTGGTCTAGTGGAAGGGGTCCCTACCTGTGGCAGGAGGCTTGGAACTAAATGACCTTTAAGATCCCTTCCAACATTAACCATTCTGTATTCTATGATTTCCCTTGATTTTCTTGAGTGAGATCACTTACTGAAAGTGAAACACGATATCTGGTTCTCTTTGCCAACCTCTCTGTTCTTTTTCAGAAAAAGCTGGTAGCTATTCCTGACCATACAGACATCTCTGTGACCCCAGAAGAGAGAGTACGTGCCTTAAGCAAACTTGGCAGCAATATCACAATCAATGAAGATATCACTCCACGTCGTTACTTTAGATCTGGAGTAGAGATGGAGCGAATGGCATCAGTATACATGGAGGAGGGAAACCTGGAGAACGCTTTTGTTTTTTATAATAAGTTCATAACGTAAGAAACTGTTTGTAGTCATTACAACTTATAATTCCGAGTAAAATGAAGAGTTGCAGTGAAAACAGGGCACACCTTTAGATTAGGGGAAAAATGTTGGGTGTGTTCTTGCAGAATAGCTTTGTTCTCTAGCGATCTTTAACTAGAGGCTTTGTTATAATTTCATCTCAGCTGTTAGTACAGTACTCCTATTCATCTATTAACTGCCAGGCATGAACTAACCTAATATACAGAGGTTTAAGTTTACTGTACCAGGTTATACTATGAGCACTGTTTCCTACAGGTTATTCTGTATCTATCAGCATGTTGGTTAAATGAAGTGCATGGCTTAAAAAACAATGGTTAGGTAAGATTTCTGAGCCTTTAGTAGCTACGCCCTATGAGCTTCTGCTGATCTTTAAGGTGGTAATATTGCACAGCACTTAAAAAACATGAAAAAATCACTTTTTGCTTCTTTTTACTTTTCTTCCCCAAAAGGATTAAGTAAAATGTATTGCTACTTATACGAATAAACACAAAATCCACAACATATGTTCTTTGTATGATTATTTTCCCCATGCAAAACCACCAAATCTGGAGAGGTTTCATTGCAACTCTTAAAATAACCAGCTGAAAAATATGGCAGTGACAGATCCAAAACTAGCTAGTTTTACCGTAGGTTTGTTTGGTTTTCTTACTTCTGCAAGGGGTTTTTTTAATATGTGTATTTTAAATTATTTTTATTTTGGGAGACCTCCTTCCTCCTCCCTGATTTTCCTCATGCTCTGAAAAGTAGACCAAATCTTTCTTATTCCACTTAATTTAAAACGTGTGTATCTCTACAAAAAGAGTGTCTGGAGGTGAATATCGTACAAATTGCTGAAATAATGATAGCAGCTGTGTATTCCAAACTCTTTGCAGCTGAGTTTTGCCATAATTTAGATGCCTGGGTAGGTTCAGAACACTGCAGTTAGCTGTGCAGCTTGGTCTGGTAAAAATAACTGCTTTAACGATAGTCAGTGCTTCATTCCCATTTAAGATTTAGCATTTCAGCTAAGGACAGATAAAGACAGTAGAAATAGGATTTATTAACACTGACTAGGTGGAGGGTGGTTTTGAGAACTATTTTTAGGTGCTAGCTGCTAGTTAGCCCTTTTTTTAACCCAACCAAAATAGGTTTAGATGTAGAAAATAATCTCCTGTTGTTACCCTCTGTGTCCCATAGAAGTCTATACAAGTGTTTAAGTGTTAGTTTAAACAAATGTGTAAAAACCTGCTCCAAGTCAACTGGAACTCAGTGTTTAACAGTTATGTGAAATTGATTTTTCTGCCAACATAAAAGCTATTTGAATATTCCTCTAGCTACCGAGGTGAAACATGTTTAATTTTCCAGGTTGTTCGTAGAAAAGCTGCCCAATCACCGAGACTATCACCAATGTGCGATACCAGAAAAACAAGATATTATTAAGGTAGGGTTATGGTTTCTTGGCCTTTAAGAAATGTTTCCCCAGCATCTCTCCATTCTTTCTTAGCACTCCTTTTTCCTCAGTGCACACATACGCTATGGCAGTCACCACATCTTGCATTTCTTATACCTTTTTTCACTAGTCATTCATGTCTTATTTCAGTTTAATCACCTTATCATTACTGGAAATCATATTATCAATCTAAAAGGTGAACAAGAACAGTCTATGAAGAAGTTATTAGATTGTTGGAAACCCAGGTATATCTATTTCTGAAAGTCTACATATTAAAAATACACAAAATTAACAGTACTTAGAGTTTGATTCTGGTCACAGTTACATGAGTGCATAATGGTCCAAACTGACTATTGCAAACAGGAAAAGAGACGTGTGTGTCATTATGGTGTCTGGGCAGTATTTGCTTTCCCTGCTAAATAAAGTATATTTTTGCTTTCTTTGTTACCAAATATGTATTTGCTTCATTTTTATCAGGTTTTTCCCTCCACTTATACATAAAACAGGTTTATTTTCTTTTCTTTTTTTTTTTTTCCCCTTCTAAAAGAGAATTTCAAATACAGTCTTATGCTGAGCTTAAACTATCTGGAATTGCCTGGTCAGAATTGTTAGAATAAGTATAATTGCCCCTTCCTTCATGCTGCCATATTTGCATCCTTTCCGTACACCTAAAGCTCAATGGTGTTATACTCAAAGCTGTCAGGGTCCGACTACGGAAAACCCCAGTGTCGGAAATATTTTGTTCATGATCCCCAGAGTGAAATTAAGACACAAGTGAGGTCAAGTGTTTATTATAAAAATACAATTATTATTAGAAAGGAAATTACTATAAAAAAGATAGCAATAGGACAGATGAGAAAGTAAGATAGAAATGAAGCAAGCATTCAGAGTGCAGAGACATAAACACTACCATGAATCCAGCAGTGTCCCGAGGGCCCGTAGTCATCATCCTCAGTGGTGGGAGTCCTTCAGGGTCTGTAGTTGGCATCGGAGGAGAGTGTCCCGAAGGGTCCATAGTAATTGCTGGAGGTGCGTGTCCACATGGTGATTACCTTTTCCCCCTTTTGTTATGAGCTGGAAGGAGTACCTCTGTTCTTCATGTCAGGTACTGCATGTACCTGGTGGACCAGTTTCACTGGCCAGCTCTTCAACTGCATATGTCTGTCAGCAATCCTTGAGATAATGGGAAGAAATTCCTCACACCAATCCTTGAGATAATGTATGGAGGAGTCTTATCTCATCTCCTCCCACCCATCTCTCAGACAATGGACAGTGGAGTTCCATCTCAGTTTCTCATACCAATCTCTCAGACAATGGACAGTGGAGTTCCATCTCAGCATCTCATACCAATCTTTGAGACTATGGACAGTGGAGTCTGGTTTCAGTTCAGTCTCTCACAAAAGCCAAAATGCTTCATGTCAAGTTTTTGACTGTGGCTCACAATCTAGGAAAATATCCCAGTTGAGAAAGGGCACCTAACATGCTGCTACCTAGGACACTCAGCAGGATTAAGCACATGGTCTCTAAAAAAAAAAGCCTCTAAATTATTTTGTATCAGCCTCTGCATCAGTAGAAAACATGAAGCATTGTTTTTGTTTTACAAACAGGGGTGTCACAGGAAGCTACAGGCTATCTCTGCAAATAAATACTTATTTTTTTCTCTCCACCTGGAAATGGCCATATTCGGTCATATTTCTGTCCATGGAGACCCAGAGAAAACTGTGATGATCCTAGCTGAATGTTGGACTTGGATTCTTTAGTAAATTATGCCTACAACAAAAATGTTAGTCATCATACTGCTATTAAAGAAAACTGAGATAACTGATAGCAATCTGGAAAAGAAGGATTAATCTTTCATTGAGATAAGATGTCACATCTTTCACTGACATATAGCTTTATTGAAATCAGTGTACTACAGAAGTTTCATAATATGATGAATTAGTGTTTATTTTCTTCCTTTCTTTCCTGGCAGAAGATCAGTGTTTGGTTTTCCTATTTTGCAATTTTTTTTAAAATCTGTATTGCAGCTGAGTTTGTTTTCCAGGTGGTTCATTTAAAAAGTCAGAAGTAAACTTATCTCTCTTTCTCCCCCATCCCACCCCAAAGAAATTGAAGGAGGTTGCATTTCCACGGACAGATGAATTGAAGAGGGATCTTTTAAAAAAATACAACTCAGAATATCAAGAATACATGCAAAATCAAGTAAGTTTTATATGCTTATTAAATCATTGTTGGTATGATTTTTTTTTTTCTGTCATATGAAGCTTTCTAAAAATGAAGCTGTAAAATGCCAGTTCCACAAGAACCTAACCATTTCACAGGCTGCTTAGAATGGCTTTTCACTTCTCAGAATCTAACCCATTGGTTATTTGAAAATAAATAATGCAAGTGTGTGCTTGGAGATAAATGTGCTGTGATACTTCCTTAATAACTGTCTGCAAGTATCTAAATAGATCTTGGGTACACTCTGGTTTTGTTTTGTAAGAAGGATACTGTTAATACATCTATATGAGTATATGGAAAAAGACCCTTGACTCCTAATACGCTCAAGTTTGAATTGAACCTGCTTTAGTCTTTAAATAACTGTAAATACTTGTACCTTGTGTATTGAAGTCACTGAGAACAGGATCCATAGTTTTAAAAGCTTGTCTTGGAAAGAGAATCTGAGAAAAAACATCTTTTTCTTTCCTTCTCTTCAAATTGACCCTGTATTCCTGTCACTGATTGGCTTGGGGCTTGCTTTCTTGCTCTATTTTGTTCATGACATTTAAGAGATGACTTTGCTCTGGTTTTTATTTTTTTTCATTTGCTTCTGAAGATGCTTGAAATTCTCCTTTACTGGGGATCAGGAAGAGTTGTTGAAACCCAAAGCTTCTCTTGCAGTTTGTGGAACAGCAGGTGGCTTGGAGACAAGGGGGACATAGACCAGGGCGGAGAAGCCACCTAATGTGTCTGACTCTGGGGAGGCTATGCACCAAAGCCAGATTAAGCAATCCAGGGAAAGCTGAGGAAAGAAAGTAGCAGAAGAAAGTCAACCAACTTCTCCAAACAGCAGCAACAAGCAACAAAACCAGATAACAAAATGAATTATGAAATCTACCCAGAAAACACATGTGTTCATGTGTCTCTTGTTGCATTGAAAATCACAAAAGGTTACTCTTCTGTCTAGTCCCTTTCCTATCAATGTTCCAAAAAGTCTTGTTCTAATGACTTTATATATGGAAAATAAGGCCAGTATTATAGCTGGCTCATTTGAAGAAAACACGCAAAGCAGCACGCAGCACATGTATGCAGATTGGAAGCTTCATGTTAGTAATTTCTTACTTTCTGTGTTTCCTTCCATATCCTACTGAATTTGAGGACATAGTTGTATTTGCCAGTTCAGCAGATTCCAAAAGACTTGATTTTTAATGACAGGATTCGGTGTTTTTATTAAACAGTTAGATTGTTTCTTTCCCTTCATTTTTTGTAGCTTTTCTTAGTATTTTGAGAATGTTACTATTTTTCATATGTTTCAGAACAAATGTAAAACTGAATTTCTGAAGAAACTAGAGCATCAAAAGCTAATAGAGGCAGAGAAGAAACGAATCGCACATATGAGGCAACAGCAGCTCGAATCAGAACAGTTTCAATTCTTTGAGGATCAACTTAAGAAGCAAGAACTAGCTCGACATCAGAAAATCAAAGAGAGCATGGTTATGTCTGAACAGATAGATGGAAGTATGCTATCCTGTATTTCTGTGCCAGACAACAGCTCCCTATCTACTGCACTGCTTGAAAAAAAAGAGACGAGCAGCACATCTGGCTGCGCTGGACATTCGCCTCCAGTAAACCGGGTCTTAAAGCCGGCAGCTACTTTAAGTGCTGTTCAGAGTAAGTGCAGAGATTTTTATTATTATTATTATTTTATTTTATCTGCCTCTTTGCCATTTGTCCAAGTCCACATATTGCATATGCATATGTATATATTCACTGTGAGGATGGCCCTAGTGAAGCAAGCATGAACTGGTTCATGTACACACAACAGTTCCATATATTTTCTTCATTTTAAGAGAGATTAGTGGCATAGTTTCACATTTTCCATTTGAATACCAGTACATGGATCTGGAGACTGAGCCTTAGTGTTCCTGTGTAATGAACTCTGAATCTTGCCACAGACTTCAAGACAAAGAAAGCAGAACCTTCAGTGGTTCTCCCTGGGAAGCCCTGGCCAGGGGTGGTATCAGCTCGCTCAGGGGTGGTATACCTCAGGAGCAGGGTAGTGGGCTTATCTAATGGGCTGCTGACCTCAATTTGGGGTGAAGTGATTGTGCTATAGATTTCTTCTCATTAGAAATCTGTGATTTGGAAATATAATTCTTTCATTTTTATTAATTTCTTGTAACTGTGTATATTGCCTTATTTTAGGGAACTTCGCTGTGTAAGCTGCAAATGCCTTTTTATCTCTCTCTTTTTTTACTTTTTTTTTTGTTAGCTCAATTGGCAGAAGCACTCAGAGGCGTCATTTTGCCCAGGGATCTCTGTCACAAATTTCTGCTGCTAGCAGAGGCAAATACAGTAAGAGGAATAGAGACATGTGGAATTCTCTGTGGAAAACTGGTACAGTTTAACCCTCCCATTTGTTTGGGGAAGACATATTTGATAGTGCTATATTTTCCTGTAATATCTTGATTTCAGAGCAAAAGCAGAACAAAACAATTAGCCTTTAATGTAATTAACTTATTATAAACTGAGTGGTCACTTCAGCAGTGTAGGCTTGCCTTATTGAGGAAACATCTGATCAAAGTACACTGCTATTGTTATAAAATGTAGCAAGATTTTCAGTTGTACGTGCTGTACAATACAGGCTTTTTCGAGGACTTTCTCTGGCATTCATGTAAGGTAAGTGAGGTTTAGTTGCAGGACAATGAAATATAAAGACTGTTAGAATCTACAGGAGTCATCAAATTCATAACAGCACAACAAAAAAGAAGAAAATTCCCCCCCACACACACACACATTAAGCTCTAGAGCATCTGATTTTCAAACTGGGTTTGTTTGTTTGTTTGTTTGATTTGTTTTGTTTAGAGCAGGGACGCATGTCATGGCTGATGCTGGCATATGAAGAATTTTAAAGATATTGTCCGGGTGTATTTGAATTGCATGAAGAGAAAGAATAGCAAGAGTAGTGATGTTACAAGTTTCACAGAAAATAATTTTAGTACTCTCAAACCTCTTTTTTCATGTTGTTTTAAAGGGCAATCTTTTCACACTTGTCTCTGAGAACACTGCGATACAACAATCTCCTGTTGTTACAATTACTGCCCTGTACGTTTCCATGATAAAATGCTGAAGCATGTTTTCAGGTGCAGTAAGTCAGTATAGCTGCACTGGAATCAGCAGAGCTATGCTGCTTTGTTTTAGCTGATAGACTGACATCTTTCAGATCCTGATTCAGCATTTATTCATTAGTTCATCTGTTCAAACAGTCAACGTTTGTTTTACAGACACATAATGAATTTACTATCACCCATGTAATAGTGCCAAAGCAATCTGCAGGACCAGACTACTGTGACATGGAGAACGTGGAAGAGTTATTTGGTATTCAGGATCAGTATGATCTCCTCACTTTGGGTTGGATCCATGTACGTATGTATGACTCACAGATTCCATCTTTTCTATATCGGCTCTGCATACTATGTGAAAAAACCCTTGGAATTAACAAACTAAAGAAATAACTGGAATAATCCAGATTAATTTGCTCACTTAATTCTCATTGTTGTAATGTAAATGAGCACTAGTGTTCTCCACAGATAAATATTTCTTAATGCAATTGAGCCATCCTGTTCACACAGTGGGCCTGTGTTTGCCAGTGCAGCTTTTGTTTATGTTGATCTCGGGGTATTTTAATACTCTCTGATGCCATTTATTTCCTACTGTATTGGGGGGGGGGGGGTGGTGGGGGGGGGGGGGGAAGGAAATATTGTGTTGTTTAAATTTTATATTAATTTCACTCTTGGGAGTTTTGGACAATCAAGTCATTTCCCTTTGTCTTGTGCTTCTTCATTCCACCTTTTTTCCCCCATGATCAGAAAATTGCTTGTACATCTGGTTGTGAATGTGCCTCCATAAATCTCATACCCAAAAGCCACCCTAACAATATAGAATCTTGTTTAACAGAAACTTAAGAAACCAATGTGGGGAAGTACTGATGCTTTCACTTGTTACAAATTATTGTTCCTTCTTGAATGTATGTCGACCTTGATTTGTAAGAAATATTTCGTGATGTTGAGTTTTCCCTTTCTTTTTGTAGACACATCCAACACAAACTGCATTCCTATCCAGTGTTGATCTTCATACTCATTGTTCTTATCAGCTAATGTTGCCAGAGGCCATTGCAATTGTTTGTTCACCAAAGCATAATGAGTGAGTTCTGATTTTTCTAAGTAATATTTAGATATTTTCCCCTGCTCCTTATTGCAAAGTCTGACCAAGTGCAAACAGCACATGTCAACTGGGATGGAGGGCAGGAATCCTGTATTGTGAGTTTGTTTTCTTTAAGTTGCTTAAACTTGCATTCCAATTAGTCTCTGCGCACAATATTGTTCCTGGCTCCTCTCTCCTCCTCCTCCTTTCCCAGCCCAAGGTTTTAAACCTTATTTATTTTCATACTCCTCTCAACTGGGTAGTAATGACAGGAGCTGTTCTTCTGGAGACCTCAGTGTCAGCGCCCTTCCACAGACCTAGCTTCATCCTGTCTGATGAAGGAAGTGGAAGGGTTAGACGTATTTCTATAGGATGATCTGAAAAATGCAGTTTGGGGAGTAGACAGGTAAAGAGCACATTTTTGATAAGGTCCTCTTCTTGTATTTCATAAAATACGAACAATAATTTCTGGAAAATAAATGAAAATGTGTAAATATAAATGTGAAAGTTTATAATGGAACACGTTGCCCAGAGAGGGTGTGAAGTCTACACCCTTGGAGACACTCAAAACCTGACTGGACATGGTCCTGGGTAACCTGTTTAAGGTGATTCTGCTGGAGCAGGGTGTTGGACTACCTGTAGAGGTTCCTTCCAACCTCAACAATTCTGTGATACTGTTTTGGAGCATGTGGCACTTCAAGACCCCAGGGCTAAAACATTCCTTCAGCCTTCCTTTCTGTCCTTCCACCTTTGTAAATAACTTCTGTGAATCCCACTCTGGTTCCGTAATTTCCTATATGAGCTGTTCAGGTAGCACAGCTCTATGTACATGCTGAGTGACAGGTGCACAAGCACTAGGGTTTGTAACCTAGAGTACATCTGCATACATTTTCAAATCTCTGGTCTTCCAAACTTCTTTCGTAGCTTATGCTGACACTCTGTAACCAACTCGAACCTGTTACTACTATCTGTAATATTTATCAGTCAGGTGCTGTCCTGTAGCTATTAGGTATTAATGTTCTTCTCAGAAGGGCTGGGGTTTCTGCCGGTTTAGTCAACACTCAGTATTAGGTCATACATATGCAGCAGTGCATTTTCTAGTGCTTTGTATTACTTAATTACCTAAGAGTGGGAAGAACGTGTACTCTCACAAGTCATTTACACAGCTAGTTTAAAGGCTGCTGTCTTTTTCAGTTGCCCCTCTAGAGTTCAGTGAGTGAAATGCAATCCAGAACACCTAAGTTTCTGGTTTCTATCTTTCTGCATAAACTAGCCTCGGCCCTTAGGATACTAAGGCTACTTGGCCTAACCTGACTAATGGGAACATCTCCAGCACTGTGATTTCTCTTTCTTTTTTCTCTCCCCTTCTCCTCATCATGTCTTCCTTTACAAGCATACAACTCCCCTTTATTTCAAATACTTTTAAGAATCCAGCTCAGCCTTGGCTCCTGTGTATCAAAGGTCACTGAGTACCATTCTGTCGTCCTTCTGTTAAGCTAAGCAATTTCTGTGTGAAACCGTGGAGACATATTATGGGAACAGTATGTAACAGGAATTTCATCTTTTGCTTTCCAGCACTGGCATCTTCAGACTTACTAATGCTGGCATGCTAGAAGTTTCTGCTTGTAAAAAGAAAGGTTTCCACCCACATACAAAGGACCTTAGGTTGTTTAATGTAAGTATATAATCCAGCATGGTTTTGACTGTGCAAATTCTTGCCCATGGTTCTGCTGCAAGCAGAAATTGTATGTGCTTCAGATTAGATTTCTTTATCATTTTTCCTCCATGTTAATAATTCATTACCCATAATTCCTTCATTGCCCATAATTTTCCACCAGCTTCTCAGTAACTACCAGATCTTTTGATGTGTTAATTAGCATAATATCCTATATGTAAGACTGAGCAGTATAGTCAGTCAGAATTATCAGAAAAGTCACCGTCGTCCAGAAGAAAACAATTTTTACCTTTGAATAATGAAGATTTTATTTTCTAAGAAAACTCATTGTCTCACTTCAAATACAGAACATCTCATATAGCTCAAACTAAAATGATCAGATGCAGAGAAGTAACGCTGAAAGATATTGGAAATTACTTCTTTGTTGAAGGACTCTCAGAATGTCAATATTGTTCTTCAAAAGGAGGAGAAATATGGGTTCTTTTTTTGTTCTTTTATCATTGACTATAGGGATAATGAGATGATCATCCAACTCTGAAAAAATTAAAGACCTTTTTTTTTTTCCAGATGGGTTCTTTTCAGTGGCCCTTTACAGACTTAGTTCATTAATTAAGTTACTGCCCATTTGAGCTGATTTATAATCATTAGACACGCTGCCGGTACTGCATATCGAACACAAATATCTTTTCAAGTACAACCCCCAGAACATGTGGATCTTCCAACAAAACCAGTGAGATCACAGCCTCTAAAGACACAATCTAGTCCTAAATACTATAAAAAAAAAAAAAAAAGCCATCATATGGGCAAACACATCTGAAGCTACTGCAGGAGGAGAACAGAGTTCACCCTTTGTTGCTGCTGTCCCCCATGCACCTCTTCCAATCCATGACACACCACCTTCCCTCTCCATTTGAGGTATCCCATGCTGTGCTACATAACGGATAGCACAGAACTATAATCTGTTTCACAGGCTAAACACAGAACAATATTATACTTAGAAATTTATTTCTGATTGGATGTTGCAGTCCTTGCTTTATTCAGCATTCTATACCTGTGATGGTCAGGTTTGACTGTGGAAAAGGCAGTGACAGGTAGAGTCAAAGCTTGATAGATAGGCGTAGTATTAAGCAGGCTCAGAAAATTGAAAGAAAACAATAGCCCTCATATGCTGTTTTACTGAAAATTATTTTTATGACTAATGGGTTGACTTCTTCTGCAGCCGTGTTCCCATGTGGTCGGGAAAGACATAAAGATAATTGTGCTGGATCTGAGGTGATATGGATGGACAATCACTATGCTACTGTACAAATGGCCAAAACAGAAAAATGGATCCCTGTTTTTCCTACATTTTCAGAAATGAATTTTATATTTATACATTTTAGATTGAATGGTTTGATATTTATTGCTCTAGCCTGTTAGAGTTATTTTGTTGCTCTTTCAAGATGGATTTCAGTGGCATTACCCCTGAATCTCTAAAAAAAATCACCTACAAAACACAATAAACTTAACTTCGAACAACAGTAATCGTGTTGAAATAAATAATGTTTCTTTTGTCACTTGTTGGCTTTAATTGCTTTCTGAGAATGAGAGATTTTTAACAGTGGTTGGCTTTTTGTGACCTCTAGCTACTTAAATTTATCTTCACTGCTTCCATGAATTTGTCTTGTATATAGTAGAGACAAATTCATCAGATGGGTGACTTTTAATTTTTTTCCATCCTTTTCTCTGTTCCATCCTTGTATAGCTCAATTCTTGGCTAAGTTATTAAGCAGAAAATACTCAGGAAGACACAAGTCCTTTACCTGACAGCTGAACCTCATCACATCTTGGAATATGAGAGTTATATCAGAATCCCCTGGAGAAATAGGTCTTCTCCAGAAACCCTCCAGTAGAAACCTTTATTTGAAAAAAGTTCTTATCCTGAAAGGGATTCCCTGGATCTGTCTAGTGCTAGATAAAAAGATCTAGATGGAGTTAGAAGGAAGAACCATACAAAGTTATTTGCTCTTACAAGAGTTTATTTAGTATCTGTTCCAAGAATCTAGGTGGTCTGTACTTTAAATAACAAGGTTGGTACAAAAAAGTTTAGAACTTGTGCCAACAGTCAGAAGCTGGACAGGATCTGGAACCCAGGGGTTATTCAGACATGGTAAATAACAGGTGCTGTTGCAAAGAGCTTACAGTTTGAAAGATAACACGTAACAGAGAAGTGAGGTAAACTATTGAGTTTAGACAGGAAAATAGGTAACAAAAATAAATAGTATCCTTTAATGCATACAGATTGCAACAAGTTCCTTAGAACTGACCTTTTTCAGGTCTGTCTCAGAGAACTCTTTATTCATCTATATACTTTTATACAGTATCACTGGCTTCAGCTGCTATGCATATACTTCTAGTTGAGTGTCAGTTTTGATTTATTTAAGACTATAAATGGAATCAGAAAAAAATATCACAGAAAAAGAAAACCGTCTAAATTATCTACTTTGATTACATTACCCCTCCCCCAAAAAAGCAACCCAGTTTTGAAAAGAAAGTGTATTAAGCCAGCTTAATTACCCTTTAGAACTTCCCAGAAATTACAGCATAAAAATAATAGGCTGCCCTCATCCTGAGGGCATATGGTAGGAAAGTCATGTGTCCAATCTAATATTAGTGTTTAGATATGCTCCCAAAAGAATGGATTCTTCAGAGAAAACACACAGAATTGTTGTAGATGCATTGTACACCTCTGGGGCACAAACTGTAAGAAATTATCATTTCCAGCGTGACAGCTGTGAGCTAAGAAGTGGTGTGGGTAGATAACATTTCTGGATAGAGCAGATGCAAAGCAGAGTGCAGATGCTCATCCTGATATCAAACAGATCCTATGCTCCTTTGGTACTGCCCAGAACTTTGGAAAAATCAAGACTGCTTCTGTTTGAAGGCTAAAATGTTTTCGGAGGCTAAACTTTGACATTGTGCAGCCTGATAGCTGAGCATTTTCTATCATTGGTATCACTGAGCAGAAGGTACCTCTTTTTCTACGAAGCCCAGTAGAGTGTAGTAACAAATTCGCGTCACAAGATGGAGCTTCAACCCAGCTGTAGTGGTACCTCTACACATGCATGTTCTTATTTTGCTTTCTTTTTTTTTCTTTTTTAAATAGGAGCAGCAATTTTATAGCACATTTAAAATTTATTAAAAAAATACAGTATCCAATTAATTAGAGTAGTTACGATGAAGGATTTATGGAATGAAATTATAAGAATGTATTTTCCTGAATACATTCACAGTAATACACTAAGGAGGCATATAAAGATCAAGCAATTTAAAAGCATTTGCGGTGAACAATGGATGGGCCAGCTTCATCATATTCCTGTTTGCTGATCCACATCTGCTGGAAAGTAGAAAGGGAGGCAAGAATAGAGCCTCCAATCCAGACGGAGTACTTACGTTCAGGAGGAGCAATGATCTGTTTAAGAAATAAAAGCATTAAGTACAACAGTCTACAGTGAATAAAATACGTCTCTTATAAAAAATTATGAAAGCAGTGATATTTGATAGTAAGAAAAACATTGTATCTCTGTGCTAGTGTCATCCTTGGCATTACAGTTAGCCACTGCTACAAGCAGTAAAGTCAAGAAGTTGTTATTTGAGTCTAAATTCTCAATTTCTCTGCCCGAGCCAGTCTGCCGAGTAGGAGTAGTGCATTCATGTTTTCATGGTTGCATATGAGAAAAGAAGAGATACTTGCTCTGGAAACATAACTGTAGCCCAGGAGGGCTTGGAAAAATGAGTGACCTATGGAGCACTCTTATTGGTACAGCTGATAAAATGTTTGTAAAGCAAGGAATGGAAGATCTGAAGCAGCAGAAGGAAGACTGACTTTTCAGAGGCTCTTTTCTGAACCTGCAGGCCAGGGACAAAACCAGCATTTCCTCTATCCCATCTCCATCAGCCAAAAAGAGCTGAAGAAGCTCACATATAGCTCCAGTGGAAAATTTATGCTGCTGGATCCATACTATTCTTTGGCCATGCTAGGGCAGTTTGCAGAATACACTGTGAACAAGGAAAGGAGAGGAGGGAAGGCTCTCTTCTTCCAGCACCAAAGTCACCAGGTGGTGATTATTTGCTAGAAGTTACAAACACGACTCAAAATATGTACAAAGCACTTACTTTGTAAAGTGTTGCTATGTTTCACTAGATTTTTGAGGACTTTGTACTTGACAACTCAAAAAGTCTACAAGTGATTGCACCATACCTTGATCTTCATAGTGCTGGGAGCCAGAGCAGTTATTTCCTTCTGCATCCTGTCTGCAATACCCGGGTACATTGTAGTGCCTCCAGACAGTACGTTGTTGGCATAAAGATCCTTTCTGATGTCTATGTCACACTTCATGATGCTGTTGTATGTGGTTTCATGAATGCCAGCAGACTCCATGCCTGGGGAAGGCATAGAAGACCTCTGAGAAAGCAACTCCATACAGAGACTTAAAATTAAGACAGAACTGACAACATGAACTTCATTTTCTCTTTGGACATCAGTCTTCAGAGCTGTGGAAACCTGGAAAGTCATTCTGCAGCTGCCCAAATTATTTGCTTAGTAGTTCCTTGGTGTACAGCCCTCCTCTCCCCTCCCCTTTCCACACACAACTCCTCCTTAAAAAGAAAGCTGGGGGTGTGGAATAGTAAAGTTTCCATTAGATTTTTGCAGGGAAACTCGAATGTCCTAAGAACTCCTTATATGGTCTTGGAATCATTTGTGTTCTTTTTTTCCCCCCTTCTTTTTTCCTTTTTTTCCTTGTTTATGTAGTTAGCCAACTCAGAGCCAGAACAGTCACAATATGTCCTAATACCTCTAAGTATGCAACTACTTCATCTGTTTCTGAGCTGAAATTCTGCCGATCGATAGAACCAACACTGGCTTTCTGTGTGACCTTGTTGTAAGTCTGCCTTCATGGCTGTACGTCTGCCTTCATGGCTGTAAGTCTGCCTTCACGGCTGTACGTCTGCCTTCATGGCTGGCTGTGTTTTTGAAAAACAGAAGTAGTGTTTCCTGCCCCACCACAATCCTCACACTATTTAGAAAAGTGACTTTGTGGCCACTCTTCTTGTAGTAGCCAACTGCAAACGGCACAGGCCCAATGCCAGAAGCCAGGGTAAACATTCAGGGTTTATTCTGGGAAAGCATTTTGTCTAATTGTTTGACCTAAAGTTCTCCTACCATATTAATAGTGCTGTTCTAAAAGATTATTTTATAATGGGTGCCAGGACATACTTGTCTCTAGGTCTGACTGAGTTAGCAATGGGACACAATCAAAAGAAAATAGAAACTTTATATTCATGTGCAGTTTATCAAAGCAGAACAATCATTCAACCTACCAATGAAAGAAGGCTGGAAAAGGGTCTCTGGGCAGCGGAAGCGTTCATTTCCAATGGTGATCACCTGACCATCAGGAAGCTCATAGCTTTTTTCCAGAGAGGAGGAAGAGGCAGCAGTGGCCATCTCATTTTCAAAGTCCAGGGCCACATAACACAGTTTCTCCTTGATGTCACGGACGATTTCACGCTCCGCTGTCAAGAGGATTCAGTCTTTAGAATGGCACTCAGGAAGCACCTGGACATATTGACAGGATCCTCCAACACCCTCCCCATTTTTTAAACATATCCTCTGCTAGTCTTACAGGGGACTTTCCTATTGGATTCCTTCTTGTGTCTATTCAACTGCAGAACCACTGCTAGTCCTTCTAAGGCCACTAGAAACAGTGTACATTAAACAAGTCTCCTCCTCAGACAGCAGCCGGTCCTTACCAGTGGTCACAAAGGAGTAGCCACGTTCTGTCAGGATTTTCATGAGGTAGTCTGTCAGGTCACGGCCAGCCAGGTCCAGGCGCATGATGGCATGTGGCAAGGCATAGCCCTCATAAATTGGCACGTTGTGGGTGACACCATCCCCAGAGTCAAGCACAATTCCTTTGAGAAAATAACACACGTTTCATTCCCAGCTGGACTTCAACACACTTAACTCTTTCAAACATCTGTGTCATGTTCCTCGGAGGCCTACCTGTGGTACGTCCAGAAGCATAGAGGGACAGGACGGCTTGAATAGCTACATACATGGCTGGAACATTGAAAGTCTCAAACATAATCTGAAACACAATTAAAATAATTGTCTTAACACTAGGGGGGTTTGCTTGGTTGAAGCACTTTACTGAGAGGGTGAAGACAAGATTTTTGTATTTCTTGGTGGTTGGTAATAACAAAGAAGGAAAGTACAAAATCTAAATCAAACAATATTTATTCTACAAGACATCTCTGTAGATGTCTTGTAGACATCTAGCTGTACCTCGCCTATATCTTTAATATATTATTATAGACACATGCACATATTAAAGATAATTGTGTAATAGGCCTGACCATAAAACCAGATTAAGATGACATAAAGCTTGGACAGGCTGAAGTACTCACATTGAAAGCAGATACACTGATTTTCTAAAGTAAATATAATAACATGCAGATATAATAGGTGGTCACTGTGCACTTTTCATCTTCCATAACCAAGAGAGACAGACTACTGGAGAGCATGACTAACTGAAATGATGAAGTTCACATCCTGTTGAATTCACAAAGCTGGAATTATTCCACAGCTTTAGTGTGATCTTACCTGGGTCATTTTCTCTCGGTTGGCTTTGGGATTCAGTGGAGCCTCAGTCAGCAGAGTTGGGTGTTCTTCAGGTGCAACACGCAGCTCGTTATAGAAAGAGTGATGCCAGATCTGAGGGCAATGGGAGAAGCCAAAGGAAAGAAACACCATCAGCTCAGAATCACTTCCAGACAGGTATTGTGCTCCAGCACTCTGCTTAAAACACTAGATACAGGCTAGTAATGTTTCTCATGTAGTTGTTCTTATTGCCTCCATAGAGATTACCAACATAACTGTAGAAAGACTATCCTCAGATTTTACTGCTAGTAATACATGACCTATTTTAAGGTCATGTAAGTTAGTGAAAATAACTTACTGTTATTCTAACAGTAGAGACAGAGCAAGACAGTCTTGATTCCAGCAACACTATTTCAATAATGAATGAAAGTTCCAGAACAACTCTAGAACATATGCAGACCTACACAGTAGAATTCAATAGATTATGTGTCTCTTGAAGACAGTTTCACCTTTTGGTTTGTAGAAGCCAGCCCAGGAACTCATAAAAAGAAATGAAGGCAAAAGGTTTGTGAGGATGAAAGTCAGCTTGTGTTTATCATTTCTGCACAGCTCATTCCTACCAGCTATAAAAATCTGAGGCCAAGTGGACCACAATGAGGAGGTTAATAAACCAACAAGAAGTAAAGCCATCAGACTTCTAAAGACCAAAAAGCTGGCAGTGATTAGGGGCTGGTTAATATGTTAGGCATCTGAAAGATTTTGCTCCCAAGTAAAACCTACAATGGTATGAGAGTCAGTGAGTTCTGTGTGACTCCACACACTTGCAGTATGTTTTGGTTTCCCAACTGTTCCAAATATTCTTATTTCCACAGCATAATAGAACAATGATACCATCTTAGAAATTATATCAACCCTACAGACTGTGGCTATAAACACGGTTCTGGAAGCCTTTCATCCAAACGCTGGCTCTGAAATGGGTGCATCACACTGCAACATTGCTCATCTTTCCAGCATTAAAAAGTACATTTGTACACAGTGCCCTTCACATCAGAATTACACATGCTTTGCATTTTTGCAGAAACAGGTAACCTCCTAAACTGCATTTCGTTACTGGTAAATTAAAGATATTTCTATACTGCTTTTTCTTACTTTTACTTCCCGGCCCCCCCAGTAATTAGGAAAGATTTATAGATCAAACTGCAGTAAAAAAACTTCCAATAACTATTTTGATGTACTCCTAGTGATACTTCATCTTTAGATGCAAGTTAACCTTCGCAGTTAACAAGCTTCTCATTAAACCGTACTTGATAACATGATGCTTTCACCTAAAATTTAGTGGGTATCCTGTAAACATTTGGTTCAAGAAGTTCCGTTTACCAGTAATACACATCAACTTTTTAAAGCTGAAATACCTTCTCCATGTCATCCCAGTTTGTGATGATTCCGTGTTCTATGGGGTATTTCAAGGTCAGGATTCCTCTCTTGCTTTGAGCCTCATCACCTACGTAGCTGTCTTTTTGACCCATACCAACCATCACACCCTATAAAATAACACAAATAGAGTTAGTGTCTCAGGGGGAGGTGGCACAAAGTAGCTGTGAAATAAATCCAGTTGCCAGTTATTTTAGTTACAAAATACTTTATGAATACTAATGAAGAATTACTTGATGTTCTCTAATTGCCAAAATGAAATGTTTAGTTCACTTAAATCTCTGCAGTTCATGTTTCCACTACAGTTTAAGTAAACAGAACAAGTACAGTCTTAAATGCATCAAGATAAAGTGGAAAAATAAGGTTGTTTTAATATTTGTTACTATTTAGGGATGAACTGTCTACTAAACTGTAATAAAGTGGAGTAAAAGCAGAAAGTATGTTGTGCCATCTAAGGGTCAAGTCAGAGCAATACACAATTTATATTTCCCAAAGCTTAAACTTCAACATTTTTTAATCTTCCATTTGAATATTACAATAGTGCCATTAGAGACAGACAATTTAAGTCTACTGCTGCAGGTTTCTTTTAAGGTATTTTCATGGATCCTGTAGAGATGGTCCATGGACCAGAAGCTAGAAAATACGGATATATACTAGTCTATATGTTAAAGTCAGAAATACTAGGAAAAAATAGTATGTAGTAGGTTGCTTTGTGTGCATAATACTCTTATCAGAACTAAGTCGTTATAGACTCCAAACCTTGGCATCTCTAACTCTCTGTCTTCAAAAAAGACAACTTGGATTTGCAATTTTTGGTGGGGCAATCCTTCGGGGGACTAATACTAACTTTGATACATGACCAGGAAAGAAAGGTTCTAGAAACCTGTATTTGTTTCCACTCTGACGGTATGGCTTGGGTTTGAGCAGTAATAGCATTCATACTGATACTGGTGCTTGAATATGCTTTTTTAGATCATGGTAATACCCAGAAGCCTCAATTAGACTTCCAGCCCTAGCTGTTATTTGAAAACCCCTGAAGAACAAAAAACCACTTTTGCTGGGTATATCAAGTGCCACATTTTACAACCAGTCACCTCTTCCCACTTCACCAGGGCTTTAGATGGCACAGAAGCAATTAGGTGGATTAGTTTGTTGTGGCCTAGCCAAGCTGCTCTAATTCATATTAATGATGATCTGGCTCAGAAACTCTCTTAAACAGCTCAGATAATAAATGCATTTTGCCAGCTATTAAAACTGAGTGGAATGCATCATATACTCGAATGTAAACCTTGAAGCTAAAGAAACTAAACCTAGGCAGGTGCCCATTTGTGATACAGTTAAATGAATAAAGTCAAGAAGCTGACTGAAAACTTCTCCTTCCTCCTTTAGATTTTCACACATCATCTACCATCAGCTTTTAGGGCAGTCAAAATTTCCAGATACTTCTGTATTGGGCTTTTTGGTTTGGTTTGGTTTGGTTTTTTAACTGCTTTTATTCATAAATTTCTCTGGGTGATCCAAAATTAATGGGCAGGGAAAGGAGGGAATAGAAGGGAGTAACAAATTTTGGAAGGATTCCTCTCACAAGGCAAGAAACCTGCTTTGACTCAGGTGAGCGTACTGCTGGATTCCTTTTGCCTGGAAATACTGTTACACAAATCCTCCAGCCCCAGACACAGCAAAGGTGGCCCTGGAGTGGAGACCTGGGGATGGTGCAGCAAAGCCTTCTACAAGCCTAGCATGGAATAACCAAAGCAGTTCATCACCTGGTGCCTGGGACGACCCACAATGGAAGGGAAAACTGCTCTTGGAGCGTCATCACCAGCAAAGCCGGCTTTACAGAGCCCTGACCCATTGTCACAAACAAGGGCAGTGCTGTCCTCTTCCTCACACATCTTCTATGTCAGTGTCCTCAGGCCCTTTGGACAGAAAACAGCCCTGTGAAAACAGCAGAAAAGAATTTAAAAACACACAGAAAAAACCCCAAATACGTAAAAATTTCCAGCACCCCAGTAGCCCCATACTCAGGTAGCAGACCCACCCCTGAAGACCAGCACCAGCAAGAGAGGCATGGCACCAGTCTGGCAATGACCAGGTCCCTGCGTGACTATACGAGCGAATGGGCTTCCTTCTGAAACCATGAGAGGTTTCTACCACGTCTGCCAGAGGGATGTATGGACTTAAGATTATCCATGGGATTCCAGAGGAGAATTCCAGTCCTGCGGCATGGGCAGGCAGATCAGGGAGGAGCAAATGTTTATCTAAATTTGGTCACAGAAAGCCATAGCTGGGGTAGGAGATAAAAGAGGATGCTGGGCTGACAGCTGCAAAAACAAGGATCCCTTTGCATCAGATTCAGCACAACTTCCCCTGCTCTTTTATCACCCTGACAAAATCCTCACACATGTGGAAAGCTGTCAAAGGTAAGAGCACTTCAGTCTTCCCCATTCAGTCTTGGGCTTCCCAAAAACTGACTAGATTTAATGTTATGCATGTACCAGAGATATTGTCCTGATGCAGATAGTAACCTACTGGGTGAAGATGGTCAATTAAGTTTACATTTAACCTTTTAAAAGAGAAGAAATGTTCCAAATTAAAATCAACCAACAACAAAATTAAAAAGCCTTTTCCAGCTCTCCACTAGTCACTTAATAAAAATAACCTGCCTCTAAAGTGAAGGCAAGGACAGTATGTGTTTTAAAAACAGGCCATAGCATATGCTCTACCATCATTTCAAAGCAGTTAATAAACTGCATTTACATGTAGAGTTGCAAAGTAATTTATGTTGGCTCCTTGTCTCAGTAAAAAGAAACTGTTTTCCTCCTCTGGCAAGAGGAAGATAATATGGGTAATAAAAATGCTTTGAAGGCTTTGTATTAAAGTCAATTACAAAAACAAGCACTAAATACCAGAACTCAAGAAGAACTATTTGCTCACAATTTATAGTGTGGTAGGGAATCACTTGGCTAGCTCTGAGCCCGGGCTTCCACGCGGAGTTCAACAAATTGCAATGTGTTAACAGCTAAAGGAGACAGCTGTCATCCACAGACCAGCTGGCTCCACATGCAGTCTCCAAATCCTTCTGCCACAGGAATACTGAAAGCACAGGGTGAAGTGGGAATGGGGTCAGTGAGAGCCATGGCTGATGGGCAAGGGAGCCGACAATCTGTTTAGCCTCTACAACGGATGGGACAAACACAGACAGTTCTCCCAAATCCTTCCTTTGAGATCCTCTGTCTCTCTCCAGCCAGGCAGCCACAAGACATGGCTGCAGGCCTGCCTGCTCCTGCAGGCTGCATGGGCATAGCTCCCAGGAGAAGACACGGATAGGGAAAACTAACTTGATGTACTCCAGATATTTTATCATTATTATTGGGAAAGGAAAGTAGGTTGCAATTTTTGCATTCATTAAACTCCTGGGAAAACAAGATTTATATATTCAAACATTTACTGAATGGAGTACAGTTGTTATCTAACATGAATGAACAGACTGGTTTGGACAAACCATTTCCTAATTAGGAAATAGGCTTCTCAACCGTCTGTTTTTGGAACAGAGTTTGAGGTCAGGGGGTTTGCTCAAACCAACGCAGCTAATGCGATGCCAAAAATCACTTGGGGGAGGGGGAAGAAGGGGGCAGGAAAGGCTACATTTCTGAGCTTAGTGGACTCTAAATGAAAACCATATTTAGTAATAAAGCACAAAAAGTCGAAAAATCAAAGCTGAATTATTTCAGACAGAGTGCTCTGCTGCCAGCCAGTGAGTTAACAGCTCAGGACTGCCATGGCATGCAACAGCAACATCTTACAGTGGAAAATGTCACTCAGTACTATGGCAAAAAGGATATTTTTCTCCCAAGTAATTAATATAGTATTTAGCCTCTTTCTTCTGCCTGCTTTAGGTCTAAAGATAACCAACCAATCACCTCATCAATCTCCACAACAACCTAGTAAGAGAACTCCAGCCCCACAAGAAATACTGTGTAGTCTGTTCCTTAATGAAATGTTTGTCATTTTACAGATCAGTAGTTTCATATACATAGAGACAAAGACAAATAAACACACATCCTCATTAGAGACTGCTGATTTGCATACTTCCAGTGCTTCTTGCAGTCACATTCCCCAGTACACTCATGTCACCTTACACTGAGTTAACAGCACTGAAGCAAACCTGCTGAGAAACACTACTATGTACCCCTCCAGGAACTCTGTTCTGTCCCAAACTAACACAGGTCCATTTAAACATGAATATATCTGTAATTCCAGCTGTGACATTACACAGACTATGTCTTTATACAGTTGCTGGAGTGCTGGTGGAATCAGCAAAATCATCAGGTAGAAATCCTTCCATTTCAAATGTGGTATAAAATAAAAACAATTCAGTATAGATACTACAAGCATTTTACCAATTCAATTCCAATAAGTTTGCTTAAGCAAACTACAGCACAGCAGGACATCCTCCTGAATTGATTCCATTTGACACTATTTCATTGAAGTCCTCCAGCAATCTGTAAATCATGCTACTGGTTCAGTGCCACTTACCCTGACAGTGCTTGGCTGGGGATAGATAACTCCTCTGAGATGGTGCACTCTGGATCTGAAAGCTCTGAGGTTATATAGCCCCTTCAGCTCTTCTCCTCCCACTAGCCTCCCAAACAAGGAGTAGAGACAGACAGAGACAGAGCTGAAGTCTCTAACAAAACCATATAGGGACCTTATTACAAAAACCTCTAATCTGGATGGCCACAGGCCCTGGGTCTCTTCCACTGCATTCCAGTGTAAAGCTCAAGAAACAGAAGGAGATTTTCAGCTGTGTAAGATAAACACTTTAAAACTTCAGGAGAGTTGCTAAAATACAGACAGACAGAGCGTGCCCACAATAGGCACTGGCAGGAGGAGCATGTGTTCAGACAAGAGAGGTCCAGGCCTCCATAGTAACATCCAAGAGACAGAAGAAGAAATTGGAAGAGCAGTCATTTATACCAGGGAAGGTGTTTTTAAAGAAACACTTTGCTTTCATTAATGATTTTGACAAAACCAATGGGAATGTTTCTAGCAAGCAAAACAGATGCTGGATTTTACTATAAAGTCCTTAAAAGTTTGGCATTTTGCTTGTATGATAAATATTGTCCATAGACTTAAGGGTAGTGAAAAAATTACCTGCTGTTGTATAGGGTTCACTGTGAAGTCTTCAAAGGTTGTAAAAATGTTCTGTTAAAAGATTGTTTGATCCCCTCTGGACTGTGATGGGTTGAAACCCCTTCTTGTTTCTCTGCCAGCTGATTTTCAAAACCCCAGGACCTGGGGGCTGACTTTGCCCTGGTGCTACACCATTGGCAGCCACAAGTCTGGACTGTCATAATCTCACATCTCAAATTGTTCACGATAAAGTTCTTGAATTTTACATCCTCCAGCTAGATTTTCTGTTGAACATATCTTTAGCAAATAAAGCAAGGGTTCTCACTGTGCAAGTTATTTTCAGCGCAGGACTGGATTTTTACAGCTGTAGCCAGCTGTTGTCTGGGCAGGCTGATTCTAGTGAAGCAGCCTATTCATAGTCAACAATGTTTTGTCATTAAGTTTGTACTAAAGACCAGAAATCAGCATCTCTGACGTCCAATACTAAACCATTACAGATTCAAAATTGGTCAAGAAAGATGTGAGAATCCAAGTGAGATCCTTGCTTTGTGAGTCTTGCTACAATGAGGAGGGGCATTATGTATTTGCTTACAGAGTGTTTGCTGCCTAATTGAGTAGTCTTAATGCAAGAAAATCTCCCATGAAACCACAGTGGGAGTTTTTCTGATGCAGAGATTTAAGGATTAGGGGAATAGTAGATACAGCAGATAGGCAGAATTACGGATTGAAGACCAAAGGAATTTAACTTTTAAGGAAAGGAACTTTTAAGGAATGTAACTGCCTTTGAGGGTCAGAAACAGAAGCTAACAAGTGTTGGAACATGAGCCATGCAAAAGCTATTTATTATTTCACTTCCAGCATTGGGCAAAAGATAACAGATACTTTAAACTGAAAAAAATAAAAGGAAAAACCCCCACCACGGGAAGCAACCTAAAGCAGAGGATATAAGCAGATCCTTTTTTGCGTATCTTCAACTGATACTCAAAGGACAGCCAAACCCAAATTCTTTGTTTTCAAACAACACTCAGAAATATAGCTGAGAAAAATTACGTACCTCATATAGAACGTATGGTATTAGATCGGGGAACTCAGGTCAAGGGGAAAGAGAATTTCACACAGCAGAATCCTTCAGTGCAGTATCATGTCCAATTTTGATACAAATATCAGTTACCTTCAACACCTACAGAAGTATCATCTACTACAACTCCTTGGAAATACCAAGACTGGGACAAAGACCAAAAAGAATCCAAACTCCTCACCTTATTGAGAAGAGGTTCACACTCCCAAAAAACCTCACTGAAAATGATGCTATAGTGGTTACAGCACCTATTATATTGCAGAGCCATGTAAACAACCCTTCAGTAGAACTGGTACACCATTCACACTGCACCTCAGCATAGCTAGAAATACAGGTAACAGTTTTCTGCAAGAGGCCTCGGTGGATATTAGAGTCATCAGTGGCCACGCAGATACCACAGACACCTTCATATCCCTGTGCAGCTTCATCACAATTCCTATAAATGTAGCCTGGTGTGTATCGGTGGTGGCAACGATGGCAGCACCACTGCCTTGCCTGCTATGAGGAATGGCTCTTAGGGTGGGGATCACGCATCACCTTACCTGTCATGGGCACCAAAGATGTTGGAATCCTAGTTTTCAGGGTGTTTATGAAAAACATATGGCTGACACAAAGGCTACTTCAGAGCAGGCGGTTGCTGATATGGCTATAAAGAGGAAACACCGGTTGTTTGGTGGGACCTACCATATGAAGGATATTTGTTAGAGACAGGGCTATTCAAACTAGAAGGGGAGAAGTAAGCCCAGAGTAGTGACGGATACACAGGAACAGCACAGGAAGAATGCAGAGATGCTGTACAACCGTGCCTCCAGCACACAATGGAGAGCCAGCACTCAACAGGCAGCTCTCCTCTGGGGCGTTACGTTATGGAAGGTGCTGGGGCAGGAAGGAAAGAAGGAAGGAAGGCAAACAGGTGAACTATGCAAGGAAATTAGATCAGTTGGGTTTGAAGAACATTATAGAATATAGGTATTTCTTTTCTTTTTAGTGATTCCATGCTCGAGTTATGATCACACAGATATTACTACAGAAAAAAAAACACATGGGAAAAATATTACATTGGTAGTTTATACCTTTCTTCTCAGCAACATAGGTCATTGCCAGAGGGGTAGAGGGTGAGGGAAGAATATACTTGGCATGCTACAGGAATAAGAACCTAAAGATAACTGAACAGAAGAAGTCTTCTGAGAACGAAGCCTAATGCTGGGGATCAAACCTCTGAACCCTCTTCTGTAGCTACAGACACATACCAGCTTAGCCCAAATATAGATATACGTATATATTTGGGGTTTATTTTCCCTCCAGTAAAAAGAACACAACACCATTCCTGAAAGTAGTTTAGCTTCCCCTCTGGAGGCCACTTCCATCACTGTTTCTGCTGCCTATTTCTCAGTACTCATCCCACTCATTTGTGTGGAAACTCCCAAACAAGAGTTTGCCAAGGTTCTAGGTCTTTCACTGTATCCATAGCCAAAACCTATGGGTTTTATTTGGCTTCCCCTGAGAACTTTTGGGTTTGTTCATGCTGAACCCTTTTGCAGTCTCCATCACAGGAGCATGTCCAGAGTATGATCAAAGATCATACCCTTTTCCCTGACCTCCTTATAGTGATACTAGCAATGCTCCCATGCACATTGGAAACTTCCCTAATGACTTCAAGCACCTTTCAGGATTTCAGTGGAAACTCTTGGCTACATGCTCCTTAAGTTCATTCTTTTTCAGTAACTTGTGCATATGGACACAAAATGTGCTTGGGACTCCACAGTAGCAGGAGCTGTACTGTTACCACGCCTAGGAAACGAGCTTCAGCTAGTTGGCCTGAGGAATGCTAGCTCAGAGGCCACACACCAGTTTGTAGATGCCATACTTTTTTGGTAAAGGAGGGCAAAAGCTGCAGTCTTATCCCAACTGCTATAGAAAACCAGGAATAAAGTAACCCCTTTGCACATAACATTACAAGCCATTACTTTATAAGGGAAAACAACTTCTGAGATGTGCCTGGAGACCTTCCTGCCTATATCCAATTGGCTGTTGAGGAATGAGGCTCTGCTAAATATGTCTCTGGCTTCTTTTTATTTGGGGATTCCTTTCATCTTCATAGCATTAGCAGAATCTCTAAATGTTTTGGTTTGTCTGGATTCAGGCCCTCTCCCCTATCTTATTGATAGGCTTTACACTTCTTCACCCCCCATTTTGAGAAAGACAGGAATAAATAAGTTTTAGGGAGCAGAAAGTCCCTCTACAACCTGCAGCTGTCACACAGTATGCATCTGTAAAGTGTCAGACCAACCATAAGCTGCCAGGACCATAGACTAGCTTTCTCTATGATTGTCAGGCTCTTGCACTGGTCTCTCCCTAACAACTAAGAAAAAATTACTCTAATCATTCTCAAAGATGGAAGTTTTCAACCTGAAAAGTTTGGAAAATAGTTTTGCCAATGTTTTTCAAGAGCTACAGGATACAGTGTTTGCCTTCTGGGCCTCTTGAGCAGGGTGATGAAGCATGTTAATTCACAAGCTTTCTCCATCTTCTTGACAAGGTATCTTCCTCCATGGTAGTGTGGTAAAGTTATCCCTCATTCAAAATCAAAGGAGCGTATTGAGAGTAAAAATGAGCTAATGGCTTCTTCCTTATCCTTCTTAGATAAATAAATAGAACATAAGAATGAGCCCTGGGTCAGGCTGATATCCATCTAGCTCAGTATCCTGTCTCTGAGATTTCCTGATAGCAGATGCTTAGGAAAGAAATGGGACTTGTAGTGATAATTTTCCTCCTATATCCTTTCTGCTTCCTTGTGTGCAGCATAGGGATTTCTTGAGACAGGAGTTTGTACCTATATCTTCATGCATAACGGATCTGGACAGAATTTTCCTCCCTAAATCTGCCTAATTAAACACATGGGTTTGGAGACAGTGTGTGGAAAAAAGCCCTACATTTTATCTGCAAGTCAGCATTCATAGCTCACACTCCAGCTGGTGGAGACATGGCTAATATTAGAAAGAAAACATCAAATATATCAGAAGCGTAGTCAAAGGAGCACTGTCTTTACACCAAGAGCTACAAATCCACCAGAGATCCTGGATAAGCCCTGAGGCCACTGGCCAAGGCTGAGTTCTGCCCCACTGTGTGTAAACTCCTAGCAGCACCTCAGTAGTTTGTTCACAGGTCATTACAGACATAACAGCCCTAAATGACACTGCAGACAAGGCTTCACGATAATGTTACCTTGGCATATCTCCTAAGGGCTAAGAGAGGACAGACTCCCCCAGACAATCATCAGAACCTCTCCAGTAACATGCTATCTGAAGCTGTCAAAATGTAAATGCAATCTTCCACCATATTACCATACCCCTGAGACCTACACAACATGTCCTCGGGGCAGGCAGAGCACAGGGGTCCTTCCTCCACAATAACTTCCAAGCTCCCCAAGCAACATATTCCCAGACTGACAGCAACAAGGAGACCAAGTTCCCACCACATTTTTGGAAGTGGTTGCTGTGTTATCTCGCCAAAAGAAAGGCTTCAAGGTGAGCTTGCATATTAAGAGAAATCAGATCATTCCCATCAGAGAAAATTGCTGGAAGCAGGTTTCATAAGGCTGTGACTTACAGATTAAACCTGTGGACTCTGCATGACTTGTTAGATGAAGCAGCTTCACCAGCTCACAAGCTCAAGTGGCCCTACCAGCCCTTTTGGCTGGCCTGCCAGCAAACAGTGAGGAGAAAGACCTCTCCAGAGCAATTTCTTTTACTAGCAAATTTAATAATTTTCTGTAGTTCCAGAGTTTCACTTTTGTGACCAGCACAGCTTCTTTGTCCGTGGGCTCTAGATGATGGTGAACCACAGATGTCAACAAGGAGGTACCTGCCTCTCCTTATGGCCCATCCCTGGTCTCCAGCCCCTTTCTCCTGGCGCTTGGGCTCGGCGGATGCAAAGCAGTTAGGTGTCGCTGCTGGGCAGGACCAGGAGACACGGCCCTGCTGCAACTTCCTTATCTTCTGTATGAATCACTCAGCACAACCTATAAACAAACACCTCTTGAGAGCACAGCCGAGCTCTTTTTTAAACCTACATGAGAACTATTCTATCACAGTGAAGGAATGAATATTATGTGGCAACAAACTAAAGAACGTACAAAAAGTACCAGGGGAAATCCACAACCTGTGTGACTAAAGTTGACCCATACTTTTAGAAAGACCTTAGGGTAAAAAGGAAATGTACTTTTGGGAGTGGCATGCTGTTGTATGAGAGTATACACTGTTATATGGAATTGTCAAAAACAAAGTGGCAAATACCTGTGGATTTTCTGCACCAGGAAAAAGTCAGATGTCAATTCAAAGGATTGCAAAACAGTTTGGGGTTTTCTATTTCAACTCCATTGCAGGAGGATGCTAAAAGAGCTGGCAGTAAAGTTGGGCTTTCATCCATCCAGGTGTTGCACAGAACAGGCCAAAGTTCCTCCAGAACAGTTAACACTTACTTTCATTAGCACTTAAAAATGCTTAAGGGGTTTTCCCAAAACATGGAGAAAGGCAGTTGAACAAAAATCTTAAGCACATAATGGCAAGAAGTAGCTAATTACAAACTTGCCAGATGAACACACTGCTCAAACCTGAACTATCACAGCTGCCAATATAGAATTCAAATAATAAAAAATAAAAGAAGATCATATAACAAGTGCTCATGAATAAGGCTTTATAAAAATGAATTCTTGTCAAACTTTATATGAGAAGTATTATAAACATAGCTGTAAAAGCCCTCTAAAGACTTTTTCTTTCTAAACCATGAGCTAATTAAAAATAAAGTGAATGCCAAATCAACCTATGCAGAGCAGCATGAGAACTGTCTAGGTGAAGTCTCACAGCACAGCAGCACAGGGAAATCTCTGTTGAGCGGGTGTGATTCTGTGGGACCTTCCCTACCCATCGCTGGCTGTGCATCTTCATGCCTTTATCAGTGATCTGAACAATAACATAAGTTACAGATAAACATCACAGAGAAAGTGTGCGTGAGTGTGTATGTGTTTTTATAACGTGCTACAACCTACATTATAGATCTATGATAAAACAGAGTCCTCTCTGCAGAGTGCTCTTGATAATATGAAGCCTTGAGAAAACTCTTGGCATCCCTGACCTGTGTGAAGGGATCCCTACCCCCATCCATCACACTTTTGCTGAACATCATTTTGGTTGATGAAAACAAGGTGCAAAGAAACAGCCAGCAAAGTGGCGTCTACTCACTGCAGGTTTCAGGAAGGATATGACTTCGCTGGTGCTCTCCTCTGCCCTGTGTGCAGTGTCAACCCGCCTCTGACACCTTCTTGCACACATCCTGACTGCTGCTTGGGCCTAGAAGACACTCCTGTTACTTCCTATGGTGCTCCAGGAGACTGGCAGCTGACAAAGGCTGGTCACTTAGCCAGAAGGAATTGAGCACATAGCTATTACTCATGCTCTAACACATTCAGTTTACAAACCTCTCTCCAAACAATGCCCAAGTCTCACAAGAGGACTCAAGCAGGCAGGCTTTTTCGCCTTTGCTTTGCAGATCACAGAATGGTTTGGGTTGGAAGAGACCTTAAAGGTCGTTGAATTCCGACCTTCCTGCCACGAGCAGGGCCGCCTTCCACTAGACCAGGTTGCTCAAAACCCCATCCAACCTGGCTTTGAGAATAGAAATCAAAGGTAGCAAGTGCCTTTAGCTGAGCAGCACATCATATGCATCAGCTTCTGATGACAGCAGTACTACATGAGCTACCACCATTCCAAAGCAATTCATTTCCTTTAATAAGATGATCCATTTCTTGACCAGTTAATGTCCTGTATTGCATATACACATACAGTGTGCCCATAGGGACCAGTAGAGATAAAGCTCTTCCTGCACGCAGCTCTCCATTCCATCAATGGAAGGCAAACATCTGCCTGGTTTCACTACAGTTTTCAGGACTTCAAGAATATCCCAAGTACCTGCAGGCAGAAAATGCTAAAGCCTATTGATTCATGTTCTGTTCTTCTTGCAAGTCAGTAACAATAAATAAAAGATGAGGGTTTGTATATCTCAGATTTGTGGTTCCTACCATGTTGTCAGTCTTTTAAGTACTTCCCAAGTTTCTCTTTCTTTCAGTTCCTCACTAGTAACTTTTAGAATAGATGTAGTAACTCCTTTCATGGCTGCAAAACACTGTTGCCCAAGGATCTTGAAAACGTCTGGATAGTTTCCACATCAGGATACCAGAAATAAACACAACAGTTTCAGCTTCTTAATTAGAGCCTGTTACTTACTGCATTGTATTTAGCTGTCTCTGGGAATTCATTTACAAGACCAAATGCTCAGACCTTTTCAACATAATATAAATCTTTCCTCTGCACTCTGGCTAGTCTGCCTTACACAGCATGAACACATTGTTTAATAAAAGAAGAAAATGATGCAATTAGCAGGTCTTCAGCATAAATATGTCCCCCCCTTCTGAATCATATTTAAATAAAATAGTGTTGCTATAGTATTTTATAGCCACTTGTACTGCAAATGGCCAGGCCTTCTCAGAAAAATTGGCTGGGGGCAACAGGGGACAACCACACTTGGGAAAAAGGGCTGACATCTGTTTTCTTTTTCTGCTTACGCAATACAAGCTACTGTTTTAATGAGAGCTAAACTTCCTCATTACCTTGATTTTAAAAATTTACAGTTATTCTTCTGTAGACTTGTTTTTGTCAGATCCTGGTTTTCAGGTAGGCGCCCTGAAAAGAAAGCATGTAGGTTTTGCACTAGGTCACTCAGCAATAATGGAACAGTATCTGGGAGAACAAGCAACAGGCTCCATGCAGCAACAGCCTTTCACTGCACCAAGCCCAAGTGCTCCAGGCTGCTGCCATGCAGCAAGTGCAGGGCAGCCCAGGCTGCCCCTTGGAGGGGCTGATGGAGAAGGGAGTTGGCAGCTAGCCCTGCCTCCCAGAGGAAGGGAAGTCCCCAGTAACTGATATAATGTGCTTTAGGCACATGTAGTGACGTCTTAGATTCAGTCAGGACAACATAAAGATTACTATTCATCTTAAGTAAAATCATGGCTTATTGAAGTAATTCAATGAGAGCTGAGAATCTGGTCCAAAACCTCTACTCCATGAAGGTAAGACAATTTCCTTACACTGTTAGAGCAAGGGGTTGTGAGTCCCTCTTCATTTCTCACATGAAACTGAGGAACTGCTCTCTTCTCAGCAGGCTACTTCCAGACAGGGGATTTCTGAGTATCCCTGAGCTGGGTGAAATGCATGGGAAAACTTTGGTTCTTAAAGCTGTGGCTCTTGCCTATCCCAGGGAACCAGAAACACACATCTTGCTGTTCATCCCTCTGCAGTCCCCCATCCAGTCTCCCATTCCTGTGTGTGAGCTGGCTGACAGCAAGAAAGGCAGCTACCCTGCAGTGCAGAAAGGATGTCTCTTCTGAAATACTTGGCATCCAAGAAGTATTTGAGAAATGATTCAGCTGAAAAGTATCACTAACATCTTATCTGGGAACTTAACACACTTCTTTAGGCAGCAAATATCAATGTATCCCTTCTTGTTATGACCACCCCTGGAGACACACAGCTTTCTAACCCATCATTAATTGTTGATGAGAACCACCAACAGAAAATAATGAACTGCATTTTGATAGAAATACAAATTAGTCTGTACAACACACCCATTTCATTTGCTTCATGCTCATAAAAGCTTGACTCTGCAGCAGGCTGTGCAGCTGAACAGAGAAGATATGACTCACTCCTGTAGCTGCATGAGCTACGCAGGCCTCTTGTCTGTTTGTGCAGATGTGTGGTAGAAGTGGGTGAGTAGGTGAAAGCAGGGAGCAGTGACAGCCCCAACACCTCCACACCTTGCTCCTACCACAACAGTCCCTCTCTGCCAGAATTAACTCTTGATCATCCACCTGAAGCACAGGCCCTGGTTAGAAGTGCACAGCAGTGCCCAGGAGACAAACATTCAGAGCAAGATCACTGCATCCTGTTCTCGCTCTGAAGAACGTTTGATGTCGCAGAGAATGCTGAGCTGCATCTGAGACATTAGTGGGAGGGATAATTATTATGAAAACTTCTTTACTTACAGGGTGGGGTTTTTTTTGGGTGTCACTTACTCAACATGGGAAATAAAGACATCTGGTATGTCTGTTACTGCCATCTTCAGATCAAAGTTTAAAAGCAGAACTAAAGACCTCCTTTCACTCACATTTACCTTTTAACACCAGACATTTCTCTACAGATCTTTCCTCACTCATTCTCAGTACAAGGATTCAGCTCTAGATTTCACTCCCAAATGCAGGAAACTAATACTACTCACAGACTAAATCAGCTGTGCTCTGGGCAGGCAGTGCCTGAAGGGGAAAGGTTTGAACACTTACCTCTGGAGAACATCCAGCCTCCCTAGCATATTATTTCGAGAGCTTTTACAGTTCATCTGTTACACATATGACAGCACTCATTGTACACCAAGCTTTGCAAGCATAAAGCATTATCTTAGTATTAGTAATACTATCCTCAAAAAACAATTAAGAGCAATTAGCCTGAAAAAGAGAAAAGACCATCAGACAGCCTCTGAAGCGAGGGGCTGCCTGCTATAGCTCTGGATGGACACAGAGCTCTGCAAAACACTTGAAGAGGCACATATACAATATATCAAGTCACAAAATTAAACTTTAAGTGAATCCATGTGATGCGCAAACTATTTGCTAAGTAATGCAACATTCAGGATCTAGGCAGTCACTGGTGGAGTGCACACACAGAGGACTGGGACAGGATGGTCCCATGGCTAAAATAAAGTCAATAATCAACCCTAAGTTAGAAACACATCTACATTTATGGTAAGGTTATAGTGATTGGCTGTAGGAGCCACCGGGCACCCAGCCAATTTGCTTTTCCAGTCTAAGGAAATGCTCGGTTTATTTGAAAAATGGGTTTTATTTTTTTTCCTTGCAGTGAAGAATGCATTGACGTCATCACACTGGGTCTGTTGAACAAATCATGGATCCAGGGATGTGTCAAGAAGTTGAATTACAAGAGGCAGGACACTCATTTGTTTCAGCTTTCTTTTAGAGTGACAGGGACTATTCCCAATTCCCCTTTATCACCTTCTTCAAAGAACTGCCAGAGAGGACAAGTGACTTGCTACATGTCTTGGTTTCTACTTCGTTTTGTTTCACTCTGTTATGTTGTGTTTGCACTCTGTTTTGTTGCTAGTGTGGGTTTTCTTCATATAAACACTAGCATCTATGGCTCCACAAGCCTGTGTATCAGATCATTATTACTTCTAACAGGAACATGCTGCATGCCAGAACTCTCTGATCTGATTTGATTTAACACCATGCAGCACCTTTACAAAAAAACCCAAAACATACTGGGTGTTCACAAACCCGTCCAGTCACACATTGCTTTCCCACTTCTATGCTGTCATATCAACCAGCCTCTCCCCCCGCAGAACAGGGTGTTTGGGTCTACACAGTGCTTTGCAACCACATCACCTGACCAAGAACCTCTCCGTGTACCACGAACCCAGTGGTTATAAGTAATATCTTAGAAAGGGAGAAGGGTAACCTCGAGATGTCAGAATCCGGCCACATCTCACTGCAGCTAAACAGCCAGTAGTTACAGCGGTTATGGATCACAGTGCAAAGCGTGCAGATAGTGGGTGGAGCAAGGTCACCATTTTGAAGTTTCACAGAAGGTCTGGAAGACAAAGGGCAAAGCTTTCCACCATAAAACTGTACTCAGCAAGAGCTGACGAGTTAAGGACTGATGCCACTGATAAATTCCCAACAAGGTGATCTGATGCTTGTCAGGAGAGTCACAGAACTGAACAGAAAGGTCTGAAACAAAGATGAAGGAGATGCAATAGAGCTGTGTGAGTAAAGGATTACTCAGTCTAGTACTTGAACCAAAAGTTAAAATTAAGTTGTTCCAAACATACATGAGGGAAGAGGAGAGGCAAAACAGAAAAGCAAAATAAAACAAAATGCAGACAGAAAGTGAAACAAAATGATTGTATTTTGGGCCTGATAAAGTGTTCGAGCCTTATGCCCTTCCCTTTAAATGACAGGTTATTTACAAAACATGAATCACACAGCAAAATGTTTTATTTTAATTACTTCCAAAACATATATTCCTATTTTCCTCCCTTTTCAGCCAAATCAAGTTGTCCAAGTACAACAGTGTGTCCCCAAATCCACATTTTAAGGCAAACTTACTATTTTACTAAAAGACAGAGGAATAAGTCAACATATACCAAACAAGAAAATGCAAAGCTATCAGGAGGGCAATTGTAGTAAGGAGATAATAACTCTTCTCAAATTCAACAGCTCCTACATTTATTATATTAAGGTATCTCAGTCTAAGTCTTCTAATGTGTAGGTCAAAGGAAAATATAAGTTTGATGGAACTACTTTGGCTAAGTTATACTACATTAATCTAATTAATCTTAGTACAAAAGTACGCTAAATAATTAGCAATATCCAAAACAAGTCTAAGCCAAACATTAAAAAAAACCCAAACACCACAGTATATTTAAATTTTAAAAATCTGCAACACTTTAACAAAGAAAGAAGTAGTAGAAAGCAAGTCAGATCTTACCTCTCCCGCCCCTGGACTGCATACTTTGAAATGAGACCAATACAGTGCACAGGCCTCTGGGCCCTCAATCATGTTTTATTTCAACTTGACAAATTTTTCTTCACCTGGAGAGACTAGTTAAGTTAGCCTTCTCGAAAACTTTGCAGTTCATAAGGTTGTAACACTGAAGGAGTCAGCTTCTCTAGGTGCAGGTGGCTTTTGGAGAGGGAAGAAGAGGTTGATGCCAGTTAAGGCATGAATATAGATTCCAACTCATCGACTCTCAAAGACAGAACACTGTGATCGTGCACCTTGGGTGCTTTTGCAGAATTTCCTATGACCAGTGCAACATACATGGACGTAAAAAAACAACAGCAGTAGTAGTAGTAATAATAATAATACCACTAAATCAAAACAGTAAATAAATGAAACCCTCCGCTTTAATACCAAAGCCTTACAAATTTAAAGGTGAAATTGCAAAGGAATTGAAAGTTCATTCTCCTGTGTGTTAAGTGTTCTTGGAGTTTGATCCTGCAGCAGTCCCGATCCCTGTTTGCACTCTAGGAAAGGCGCAAGGCCATCTGCTGGTAAGAAAAATAGGGCCGTGTCTCGTGCTGCTTAGCACTCCTCAACTGACACCTGAATTAAGCTTTAGATGAAGCGTGAGTTAAGAAAATAGTCAAGGCTGCCACTTTTACCAGCCAAAAAACGCTGCTGCAACCCAAGGAAGAGCGCAAAGATGAAACCACTGGTCTTACAGTGTTTGCCAATACCAGCTCAAGGAAGTCAGACAACAAAAAAAACCCTCTGCAAACACACTGCTGTCTCTTGGTTTGTGTGATTTTATATGTACAAATAAAACCCCAAACAGCTACAGTTATTAACTACATGAGGTATGACTCCAAGTCATACACACACACTAACCTGGTGGATTCTCAAATGTCTCTCAAAGTTCCCTCCCAAGGCAAAAACACTCCACCGCAAAGCACATGCAGTCATCACACCTCCGGGGGGGGGGGGGGGGGGGGGGGAGGAAAAAACG